>NW_025917700.1:0-75514 GCF_021462225.1 Girardinichthys multiradiatus | reverse complement strand
TGGCGCCGCAGCACGCTTGGCCTCACGGTACCCGTCAGCCGCCTCAGGAGTCCCACAAGCCAACCACAGCCGATAGGACTCCTTCTTCAGCTTAACAGCATCCCTTACTGCCGGTGTCCACCACCGGGTTCTGGGATTGCCGCCACGACAGGCACCGCAGACCTTACGGCCGCAGCTATGGGCAGCAGCATCGACAATAGATGCAGAGAACATGGTCCACTCGGACTCTATGTCTTCAACATCCCCCGGGATCTGGTCGAAGCTCTCCCGGAGGTGGGAGTTGAATACATCCCTGGCCGAGGGCTCCGCCAGGCGTTCCCAGCAGACCCTCACTATGCGCTTGGGCCTGCCGAGTCTGTCCGGCTTTCTCCTCCTCCAGTGGATCCAACTCACCACCAGGTGATGATCAGTGGACAGCTCAGCCTACGGGCCGAGTGGTAGTGCAGAGTACCCTGCCTTCTTGGCGTCCCTGTCGGGGGTGCTGGATAGTGCCCCTCCCGGGGACTCTATTATTCTGCTGGGGGACTTCAACGCCCACGTGGGGAACGACAGTGACACCTGGAGAGGCGTGATCGGGAGGAATGGCCTCCCCGATCTGAATCTGATATTTACTGGATGTTGGATAATAATTTAACTTCTTTTTTCTCCATTCATACGTCCACTGAGTTCCTCCCTGGATGTAACACATCAGACTGACTGTTTCTCCACTCTGAGGCCTGCTGGGTTGCAGGATCACAGTCGGCTTAGAAACTGTTCATGTAAAGAAACATCTGGTTATAAATTTAACAGAAACAAGGAGAATCTGGATGCTATGAAGGACTGCAGACATTTACTGTGTTGAAATGTCAAGTTGATTTGTCACCAAGGGAATTATTTTTGTTAAAATCAATAAATCAGGAAACTAACTGAAAAATAAAACCAGTATACAGGTGCTGGTCATAAAAGTAGAATATCATGAAAAATTTGATTTATTTCATTAATTCCATTCAAAAAGTGAAACTTGTATATTATAATCTAACATTAAACACAAACTGATGTATTTAAATGTTAATTCTTTTATTTTGATGATTACTACTGGTATGGTTGTTGACCCTGCTGTTAGTGTAGCTCTGGGTTTATCTGCTTGGTTTAAACAAAAATGTGCAAAACATTTATTGTGAGGATATTTTTCTGTCAGGTTATCATGTCAAAAATTTCCATCATGTCATCTGACAATTATAAAATGTTATTTTAGGAAATATCAAGCTGTTTGTCAATTCAAGATATTATTCTGACTTGTTTTATTTTATAAGTAAAGAAAACAACAACAAACATGACTGACCTGATACTGACAGTGTGATGCTTTCACTCCACTGTGTTGAAGAATACCAGTCATCTCTGCGTCTACATTGACACATGTAGTCTCCACTGCTGGACTCAGAAACTCTGAAGGTCCAGTCTTTACTGTTTGTCCTGTGTAGAACTGTCTCAGATCTCTTCCATTCATACGTCCACTCAGTGGTTTCTCCTCCCTGGACCTCACATGTCAGAGTGATCGTCTCACCTCTGAAGATCTGAGGCAGGTTTGGTTGTTGTGTCACAAAAACCTTGTTGGAAACTGTTTACATCAGATATAGAAAGTATAGATACAAGCAGAAATGTTGAAATCATAAGCAAAATATCAGGTGCATTGTTTTCTCTAACAGTATTAAAAAATATATATCAAATTATTGAACTCACACTTTATTTCAATAGTTTCATCATAACTTATTTCTGTGTAGAAGTCTGGGTTTCCTCTCACTCCATCACACCTGTAGATTCCTCCTTGTGTCACAGAGATATCTCTGTTTTCTTCATTATCTATTCTGACTTCAGAGATGTCTGAGGTCCTTCTGAACCATCTGTATTTCCATCCAGCAGAGGTCTCCACAGAGCAGCTCAGGGTCACACTGCCCCCTACTGGTATGGTTGTAGAACCTGCTGTCAGTGTAGCTCTGGGTCTATATGCTAAGTTTCAACAAAAATATGTACATTTATTGTGAGGATGTATAAATGTGTACCAAGCTGCCATTGCATTATTTTGTTAAATTTATTTATTTTTTTACTTTTTAGAAATTAAAAAAGTTGTGGATGTGGATGTGTCAGATGAGTTCTACAGGTTAATAAAAAGACTTGCCAGGAGAAGGTCATTAACATGTTCACTTTTAACATAACATTGCCTTTATTGATGCAGACTTGCTTATACTGATAATAACTCTGTATTACAACCAAATAATATTAAACTTTTCCTTTACTGTTTGCAGTGTGTCACAACCTGAGATCAGGGACCATTACATGAGCACACAAAAATGTCTTACAGCTTGTTCATGCAATATGACATAAAATAAAATCACAATGAATAATAAAAATCCCAATATTAAAGAAGCCCTTACAGCTGCACACAAACTCCTGTTCACCTGAATACCATTTTCTGTCTTGTTTCTTGCATTATGAGGGAGACTGCAGTGGGAATTGTCTGCAGGCTCCACATCACTCCAACTTGCTCACTGATAAAAGAAGAATTTAACTGGAATGACATATTTTAGTTCTAGCTAGTATTTTCAATTAAACTATGATTTTATGTGTAGTAGATTCATAATACATTAATAAATAAATTAACAAAGTGTTATTTGTTATATTTTGAGGAGCAAACAAGCAGTAACAGATACAGTGTCTTGTGAAAGTACTCGGCCCCCTTGAACTGGTCAACTCATAATGCAAGAAACAAGACAGAAAATAGACTTTTTTGTGTTCTCATGTAATGGCGTCCAATCTCAGGTTGTGACACACTGCAAACAGTAAAGGAAAAGTGTTATATTATTTGGTTGTAATACAGAGTTATTTTCAGTATAAGCAAGTCTGCATCAATAAAGGCAATGTTATGTTTATTCAAAAGATTCAAGATGAGGTGATCTATGTGTGTTATGAGTTTGATGGCACTACAACATGCTATAGTGAAGTTATTGACCATTTTATACATATTTTACTGAATATTTGGCTATTTAGGCTATAGTCCTTTAGGAAATTCAAATTTTTTTAAGTATTAATTTCCAATCCAGAAATGTAGTATGAAACACGTGAGATCACTTACACATACAATGATTTTAATGACAATACACCTCTCCTTGGCGACTTTATTGAATATTTCTCCATCATATTTTTCTGGTGTTGCAATTTGCAGACGGTCCCTGCGCATTAGAGGAGCAGCGATCTCTGCATAGAGGCCAATGCTAGTCTCCCAGCGTGGTGTTAGGCTCGTTTTGAGGAAAATATGATTGATGCTCACTGTCTGCCTTGCTGTGGTTGCAGAGAGGTGTTGGTTTTCTAGAGGCAATGTTCCGCTGATGAGTTATTGATCCGGAAAAGCCGAATCTGTGAATATCTTTCTAACTTTACCGAAGTAAGTTGGCGACCAACTTCCTCCAGACTGTCCAATATAGTGGAGTCAACCTCCACATCCATCTCAGCTTGGAGCTGATTGAAATCCTCCATGACCCGTGCAAAACGAAAATGGAGGTAGTCATTTTAATCAATATCATTTGCCAATGACCTTAAATCATTGCCAATGGCTGTAAGAGAATCCTCCATCGTGCCAACCAAAAGAACTTCGGTCCACTTTAACTCTACACCAGCTGGTGTTATTCAATGAAAACCTGCAAATAAAAAGCAGCGCTGTTGACCAGTTCGCATATGCAAATTAACCCCCACGTTGGAGGCCTGGTCGACGCTCGGGAGCGGCGGGGCCCGATCCAATGCGACCCGTTAAATCCAATGAGTCCAACTAGACTGGAGGACTCACTCAACCTCGGAGTATTTTCTGTGTCCACCTTTCGACGTTATGCAGCTCGGATCCAGAGAAACTCAGCACAGACGGTCAGCACAGCTCATCCGGTCCAGCTCGTTGCCAGAGGTGCTTTCAGGCTTTCCGGTCACCTGAAGCGCTATCTTGGTTTCTGCCACCGAGGATCTTCCGGTACGGTCCACACAGACAGCCAGGTCACCCGGAGGTCACTAATCCCACTCGGCCTAGTTTAGCTGCACTGCAGTATTACTAAAGCTACTGTTTTAAGCACCACTTTGTAGAGTTCAGTGCATTTTGTATCGTAGTTTATACAATACTGACATACGTACAAACATAAACCTTTAACTAAAACTCTCAACAGGTTTAGTCCTTATTTAGTTTCTTTTTTTGTTCTTCTTCAACCTTCTCCTCCCTCTTTCTTTCTCTCTTTCCCACTCTTCTCACACTCCTCCCACCTGCTCCCTCCTCTCAGCCAATCAGAATTTAAAATGAAGGTTCATTTAAACTTCCAACCATTGAGAGAAAAAACAACAATCCTGGTTGTTTCACATATGGAGGACGTTTCCTCACAGAACCTTTTTCAAACTATACAAATAGAAAAAATAGAGCCCTCCAGTGGACAGGTTTCTACATATATCCAGAACAGCTCAAATCAAACACAACTATAGGAAAATCCTACTTATATCCCATCTGATCAGAAAAGGGCCAAATAAAGGTCTTTCCAGTTGTGATAAATTTTAGCAGGGCTACACCTTGTTCCTCCTTTTCAACTGGTGCTAAGCCGTCAGACCTTTTACTTATTATTTAAGTTTGCAGCTCTCTCTGTTCTTTCCCTTTGCCGTTGTCTCGTTTGTTGTCAAGCAAATTACAATTACTTACATAAACGTACATAAAGCACTTCCAGGTTTACAGGAAATAACTGTAATAAAAGCACCTGAACATTTAAACAATCTATTTCAAAGTAAAATCCCATTAGTTAATGGCCTTTACAATAACTGACAACTAACAAAAACCCAAATTCAGTGCCACAGAGCAGTTTAGTGAAACACTGCCCCCTGCTGGTATGATTGTTTGTATTGCTGTCAGAGACGCTGTGGGTTTATTGGCTGTTGAATTTGACAACAAGAACAAGTAAATCATCAGAATATGATTTTTTTCCCAAAGCATTTTGCTAAAAGAAAATCTCTACTTTAAAATTTAGGATCATTTAGCTTCTAAAACCACAGAGAATAAAGACACTTTGTATGAGACCGATGGACCAGATAAATGACTCCTGTAAGAAGTTCAATAATTAAGGAGGGGCACAGCCAAGTGTGGGGATGACTGGAGAGGGTTAAGCGGGGCTGTGGTCAGGAAGACAGGGGAAAGTGGCAGCTAGCTTCTTTTGACATATTGAAACATGGAGAATGAGAAAAGCGACGCTATTAGTTTAGTCACAAATAGATCTTTAAAGGTGGAGGATTTTTCACCCCCCTTGTCACCAGAGGTTAAGGGAAGCTTTGTGGAGCTCAACATGCCTGAACCTTATTAGTTCAAGCCGCTGGTTAAAGACGCTGACTCAGCGATGCCCGAAGCTGCTGCTGCCGAGGCGGCGGAGGAGCGACTCCAACTCCTGACTCGCTACGGGGCCGTTTCTGAGTGAGATGGTTTTATACCCGAACACGAGGTCTGTGACGTAGACATGTACCAAGCTGTGCTGTTTGAACCAAACATTAAATACAGCTGCAGTACCCACCGTTCAACCCAAAGAGGGCAGCACTAAGACAGTTTTAGGATAAACTTTCCAGAATTACACAAGTTTACATGAAAATATTAAAAATTGCACAGTGACATAAAGATAGTACCCTTAAGGTTCAATTTATACAGATTATTTGCAAAAAATATATTCAGATTACATAGTGTCCCAGCTGTACCTGAATGCACCATGTGCAGCTAGTAGGAAAATCCCCTCTCATTAACTGAGATTCCTCCACTTGTAACTCATATGATGTACAGAGTTGGGCTGATTGGATGTTATAGTAGCCATTTGGATGTCAGCTGATTTATTTCCATTACAGCCAGGGGTGAAAGTGAGCCGGTAAGGTCCGGTACTGCGTACCACTAAAAGATCCTGTGCCGGTACGCAGTACCGGGAAGAGGGAAGAAAGGCTGTCTGCTATGAAACGTCATCCAGAACCAGTTACGTCTGCAAAAATTCACGAGCAAACAAAGAACATCAGATCCGCTACCAAAAGCCAGTCTAAAACATAAATATAGCTTTTTTTCCCCCTCATTCCAAATAGTTTCTGAACTGTTCTGCTATGATGGAGCCTCAGTGCTCTTGCTTTGCTTCTCTCCTCTCGGAGCTCGAGGTTTTTGTGAACGGCCTTTAAAACGAGCACCGCTACGTTTAATGTCTGTCTGCTCGCTGCTAAATACCCCAGTTAAAAGCAAAGGGAGAGAAACTAGTTGTTGTTCATGTTATTTTGATGAATTACAGCAACACAGTTCAGCTCGAAAACACCGCTTATGACCAGAGATTTCACATACACTACACGAGAGCGCATGCGTGCTTACCCCCAAAACAGAACGGTTGCCAAGGAGATTGGTGGGTTCGATTTAATGGACTGGGAGATTTTACACAGGTGGTGCACAGACATACAAAATCGCACCTTGCATTAGGACAGGACGAACAATAAATCACTTACCATCTATAGACTTTTAAATAAAAACCAAAACAACCGAACTTTCAAATTTTTAATTTAAATGAAATCAAAACTTGACCACATTGCAGAGAACAATAACTTCTTTGTTCAAAAGAAAAGACGGAAACTGAAGATGAAAAGTTATGAATCAGAAAATGGTTTATCATTGTTTTATACATGGCAGCTCTTTAACAATTTATATATATATATATATATATTCTACATTGTCAAGTTATTCTAATTTCTGCCTTATACAGACAGCCTACAGTAAAGTAAAATATTGATATGTTTTAATTAGTTTGAGCTTGGACTTGGACACACACATATTATATATATATATATATGCCCCCAGTGCCTCCCCAGCCCCCCTCTAGCACCGCCCCTGAGTACCGGCAACAATTTAAAACTACTGTCACCCCTGATTACAGCTAATGTTTACATTCGGCTTGAAGTTGTTTCAGGTGAGTAATTCAGTTAAGTGCGAAGCTAGCCACATTACGAACCTTATCGATGTTGAAAAAAGATAAAGTTTTGGTTTGGTTCACCTATTTCTCCCCACTGTAGCTACTCCCAAATTCTCCCAAATAGCAGAGTTAGTGATAGCTGGGACTGGGAGTCCTCTCTGTTTACTAATCAAGGATAATTTACACTCCAGGACAGCCTAAAACCGTGGTGTCGGCAGGGGGGAGCTAGGGCATTCTGTTGATGAGTTTCAAGAGGTAGTCACTTGAAATGGTTTTCCAACAGTCTTGAAGGACTTCCCAGAGATACTTAGCACTTGTTGGCCCTTTTGCCTTCACTCTGCAGTCCAGCTCACCCCAAACCATCTCGATTGGGTTTAGGTCCGGTGACTGTGGAGACCAGGGTTTAAGTCTGATTGTGATTTTATTTACTCTAAAGAGCTAGTAATCCAAGATAAGCAACTAAATTTTATGAATAGTTCTGAATTAACAAAAATCTAACAAGATGGCGCCGACGACGGCAGCCTCGGAGCTTCGCTCTCTCTTTGTTTTTGTATTTTGTGTGTTTTTATGTTTTTCGAGCCACAGTTCTGTGGTGTCGGGCCACAATCCTGTGGTCTCATTCAGTAGAGAGGAACTTCTCAACATCAGAGAGTCCTCTCTTGAGTTTTTTTCACCATCTTTCATTGATCCGAGGTTCACTGAGCTCCTGGCGAGTGGAACTGCGGCTCTATATGGGATTCTGCGTCGAAAGCGTCGAAGGGCAAAGCGTGCTGGCGCGCTGGTAAAGCTCCGCAAAAGAGGACTTCGCACACCACTGCCTTCAATCCACCTGGCAAATGTCCGCTCTCTCAACAACAAGATGGACGAGCTGCTTCTTCTCACCGGTAAAAACACGGACCTCCGCGGATCAGCGGTTCTCTGCTTCACCGAGACATGGCTGAGTGAAAACATCCCGGACCGCGCACTGCTGTTGTCGGACTTCCAGCTGTTCAGAGCAGATCGCAGCGCGGAGCTATCTTGGAAGAAGCGAGGAGGCGGAATCTGCTTTTATATAAATGAAGGTTGGTGCAGAGACGTAACAGTGCTGGGAAAAACATGTAGCCCGGATTTGGAGTCATTTTCCATAATCTGTAAGCCGTTTTATTCACCGAGAGAGTTTTCCTCGTTTATAATAATCGGCTCATATTTTCCACCGCATGGCTGCACTTCTGCTGCTGAAAAACATCTTGCTGAGCTGATTACAGACATGGAGAAAAAATACACGGACTCTTTCATCATAATACTGGGAGATTTTAACAGCGCAAACCTCTCAAATGAACTCCCCAAATACAGACAGCATATTAAGTGTCCCACCAGAGACAAAAACACACTGGACCATTGTTACACAGCTTTAAAGGACTCATATCATGCTGTTACCAGGGCTGCTCTGGGTTTTTTGGATCATTATCTAATCCACCTCATCCCAACCTACAGACAGAGACTAAGAGCTTCCAAACCCAAGGTTCACACTGTTAAGAAGTGGTCTGAGGAATCAAAGCAGATGCTACAGGCCTGCTTTGAATGCACAGACTGGACTGTTTTTGAAACCTCAGCCACTGACCTAAACCAACTAACTGATGTGGTGACATCATACATCAGTTTCTGTGAGGACATGTGTGTGCAGACCAAGACCTTCTGCATCTTTGGGAACAATAAGCCATGGTTTACTCCACACCTCAGGAATCTGCACGGGGAAAAGGAAGAAGCTCACAGCAGTGGAGATTGGGCGCAGTACAGGCAGGCTAGGAACAAACGTAACAAAAGAGGTCAAAGCAGCTAAGAGAAGCTACAGTGAGAAGCTTAAGAACAGCCTTTCTACTGGTGACACTTCAGCTGTATGGACTGGTCTGAGAAACCTGACTGCCTATAGGAGCCCCACCACCCTTCCTGAACAGAGTCATCTCCTGGCCAACCGTCTGAATGGCTTCTACTGCAGACATGACAAGAAGCCATTCACACCTCAAATCATCCCCTCTACATCCCATTCAGGAACAAATTCCTCCCATAAAGCAACCAACCCCCCACCATCAGATCCTCTGCCTGCACTAAAGATCTCCGAGGAAGAGGTAAACAGGCTCTTTCAGCGCATGAAAACAAAGAAAGCTGGAGGACCTGATAACGTCTCCCCATCATGTCTGAAAGCCTGCGCACATAAACTCGCTCCGATCTTCACAAGGATCTTCAACAAGTCACTGGAGAAATGTGAGGTCCCCTCCTGCCTCAAACGATCCACCATCATCCCGGTTCCCAAGAAACCCACCATCGTAGGATTAAATGACTACAGGCCTGTAGCCCTGACGTCTGTGGTCATGAAATCCTTTGAGCGGCTGGTGCTGAAGCACCTGAAAGACATCACAGGCCCCCTGCTGGACCCCCTGCAATTTGCTTACCGAGCAAACAGGTCGGCAGATGATGCTGTTAACTTAGGTCTACACTTCATCCTGCAACACCTCGACCACCCAGGGACGTACGCCAGGATCCTGTTTGTAGACTTCAGCTCGGCCTTCAACACCATCATACCAGACATCCTCCACCAGAAGCTCACCCAGCTCAACGTCCCAGCCTCCACCTGTCAGTGGATCAACAGCTTCCTGACAGACCGACAGCAGCAGGTGAGACTGGGGAGCATCTTCTCCCAATCCAGATCAATAAGTACTGGTGCCCCCCAGGAGTGTGTTCTATCCCCACTCCTCTTCTCTCTGTACACAAATGACTGCACCTCATCGGACTCGTCCGTGAAACTCCTTAAGTTTGCAGACGACACCACTGTCATTGGACTGATCCAGGACGGTGATGAGTCTGCATACAGACAGCAGGTGGATCGGCTGGTACACTGGTGCGGTCAGAACTACCTTGAACTGAACCCACTCAAGATTGTGGAAATGGTGGTGGACATTCGGAGAACACCACCCCCATACACCCCACTCACCATCCTCAACAACACTGTATCGGCCGTGGACCACTTCAGGTTCTTAGGAACCACCATCTCTGAGGACCTGAGATGGTCTTCGCACATAGACACTGTTCGAAAGAAGGCCCAGCAGAGACTGTACTTCCTGAGGCAACTCAAGAACTTCAACCTTCCACAGGAGCTGTTGGTCATCTTCTACACTGCCATCATTCAGTCTGTCCTGTCTTCATCCATCTCAGTGTGGTTTGGCTCATCCACAAAACAGGACAGGTCCAGACTGCAACGAATAATCAGGACTGCAGAGAGAATAATCAGAGCTGACCTTCCCTCCATCCAGGACTTATACAGGTCTAGGGTCAAGAAAAGAGCTGCCAAAATCTCTGCAGACCCCACACACCCTGCACATAAACTGTTTAGAGTTTTACCTTCAGGCCGTCGCTACAGAGCAATGTTTACTAAAACCAGCCGCCACAAAGACAGTTTCTTCCCCCAGGCTGTTTCTCTGATGAGCATTCAATAGAGTACAGAACAACAGCATACAGATGTTGCAAATGCACCTTTTCTATTAGATATGTGTATATTGTACATTGTAAATTGTAAATTTGTATATTCTGTAATGCAAAAACAGAACAAAAGAGCAAAGTGTACCGGAGTCAAATTCCTTGTTTGTATGCACGAACTTGGCAATAAAGCTGATTCTGATTCTGATGATGAGCTAGGATCTCATTTCACATCCTTTAACAAGTATGTAGTAGAGATAGTGAGAAAATAGCTTTTTTACTGGCCAAATGTCTGAAAAAGATGAACTGACACAACACCAGCATTGGACTGCTTGGTGATATACAAGTCAAAAGACCATATATGCAAAAATAACATAGTGTGTGTTTGGGGTTCAACAGAGACGTTTCAGGAAAGGTTCAACAAAAAGTGTCTTTTGATTATGTTGTGCCACAATATAGTCAGCAAGGAGAACGAGGAGGTTGAGCTCCACCAGGATTGCTTGATGCTGAACAGGACATAAGAGCACGGATATAACATTATATATATAACCCTTCTATATCTTATGTGGCATTACAAAGATGTATTTTTAGACTGTATAAGTTGATATCTGTATCTTTGACCCTTCATGCTACATCAGTGAGATTTGAGCGTAGTTTTTCTTGTTGGAAAAAACTGTTGAACCAACAATCAGGCAAAAATCTCCAGGACCCTGAAATGAGACATAATTATTAACGCCTTTGTCCTCTACCACAACAACAGGTACATATTGCTGTTACAAAGACATCTGATACAAAGTAAAATAATTTCTATTCTGTGACCTATCATTGAGTTCTATTGTCGCAGACCAAGTTTGTTTCTAAATAAATTGTTTGCAGTGGTCTTGTTTTTGGTGTAACTGACAAGCCAGAGTTTGTCCCTATACTTAATAGACACGCTGTGGGCAGGAACCAAGGTGATGAGCGGCTGAGATCTCGCAAGAGTTGTGTGTAAGTAATATGGAGGTATACGGGTAAACAACCACGACATAACTCAGGTAAAACAAGCCAATAAATTCAAACACCTAAACGTGTAAAATACTAACCACTGTCTCATATTTGCCCAATAAAACAAACTGGACAAGGAAACCTTGGACAACCCGGAGAGCTACGTGGACGAATGATTTGACAACATTGTAATGGGCAAGCCACAAAAATCTCCACCCATGGCCACACAACATCAAAACGCACCCGTTCAGAGTGCTCGGCCAGCACCTCCACTATCTCTCCAGAGAAATGCTACGCTGACGTCCAGGACGCTATTGACAACAAGCTAACCAGTCTGGATGTTCGTCTCGCCCTGGTGGAAGTTCTCCACAGGGAATTTCAAGCTCTGAGGGAGTCTCTGGAGGTTAGCCAGGAACAACTCGCTTCGCTCACAGGTGAGAACCAAACGCTGAGGGATAGCGTGAAAACACTTACCGATGGAATAGCGCAGCTCTCCAGAAAAAAAAAAAATAAATCAAAGAGACAATGCTGGATATACAGGCTCGGGGCATACGGGAAAACCTTGTCTTCTCCGGCATCCCAGAGCGGGCAGAGGAGGACGCCGAATACAAGGTCCGTGAATTTCTCCAACGTCAGGTGAAACTCCCAAGTGACAAGGTAAAAAACATAACTTTCCAACCGACCTCAGTCAATTGTAGCAAAGTTCGAGCACTATAAGTAAAAAGAGCAGGTCAGAAGTTGGGGCAGAAAGCTGCGGGGAACAATCTTCAGCGTTAATGACCAGTTCCCAAAGGAGATTCTCGATCGGAGGGGAGTTTTATTCCCAATCAGGAAGAAATATATCACCGAGGGCACCAGAGCTACAGTGGTTGTAGATAAACTTTATGTCAATGGTCAGTTGTTCAGGACCGGGACATCACTCCGTGGCTTTATTAGGAGCAACAGCAGGTTAATCTAAAACATGTAACACTGGTTAGATAAGAGGTTAGATAACTGGCAAATGAAATCTAATGTAAAGCACAGCTCAGCATGATGATTACACTGTTTGCCCACTCCATCACACTACTATTCATGTAGGGCCTTGGGTGTAGGTGTGTCATTGGAGTGCCGCAAGGGTTTTCCATCTCTGCCGTCCCATGGCAGCCTGTGCCCCAATTTTATCGTACAACTAAGACTCTCATTTATAACATTGTCATGACATTCACATGTAGGGCCTTGGGTGTGAGTGTGGCCAAAGGCATCAAGAGGGAGGGTATTTTATTACCCTAACCTCTGGTGCCCGCGCTGACCTCTAAGGGTTAAGTTGCATGTAGACATTGAGGGTTCTGGGTCCTGTCTTTCTTTTTAAATGCATACTACATCAGCACCACACCCGGAGACGGTGCAGGCTTTCTGGTCAGGATCTGGGCTGCGTTTGGGGTTCACGTTCGGGTCTTGGGGGTTGCCTGTGCTGGGGCTGGCTTTTTGGCCCTCTCGGGATCGTTCGGATTGCCTTGAATCTCGATCCCTGGCTTGGGTGCCCGGTCCGTCGGTTGGGGGGGGGGTCCCGGGCTCCGATAATGGGGTCTTGGCCGGTGATGTGCAGTGTTGATTGAGATGTGGCTTCGCTTTGGTGGAGGGGCTGGCCATTCTGCTTGGTGCAGCGAGGTGTGCCATGCGGGAGGGTGGGTGGCTGGAATCCTGGGGCACCTCCGGGGTTTGGGTGTGGGGTTGGCGGGGTGCCCGGTCCTTGGCGTGCTGTGTTGGCCTTCCTGCAATGCTTCATTCTGTGGCTCAAGGACTAGAGGGTGGCGGGGATCAAGGGTTAGAGGGTGGCGTGGGGGGCTGCAGCAGTATCTGGATCGGCTGAGCTGAGCTGAATAATGTTTCTACCTGGGCTATCATTGCAGTGGCAGTGATGTGGTGTGTCTGTGTGGTTGTAGGGGCGTGGTGGGGGACACCGGCCCCGAGTGCTTGCCGCTGGCCGGGGACCTCTTGCTGGCCATAGACGGCTGCCGACAGGGCCTGTGGGCTCGTCGGTGCAGCTCCCTGGGGCTTCTGCACTGTGGCTGCTGGGTGGTTCTCCTAGGACACTCCCCAGCTCTTCTCTGGGGGGTGTTGTGGTAGTCCCGCCGGTGGTTCTTCTGGGGTTCCTGTGCTCTGGGGGGCCTTTGGATGTCTGCAGCTCGGATCTCCTCTGTATCTGTCCCGGGTCCAGGGGGGTAGGTCTGTGGCTCCTCACACTCACTATTGCATATTTTTATGGAGAAACCTTGTATATACAAGTGCGCGCACACATTCAGAACCAAAGGTGTATAGATTCAGGGGTTAACAGATACACAAATGTTCTATATTGAGCTGCATTTACCACTAAAACATCTTGCATTGATAAGTACCGTGCACTTTTTGGTAAAAAAGCTGGTAATATGAACGTTTCTGCAGGTGTAGAAGCAAGCAGGGTGTTATCTTGTATTTTCTTCATCATTCTTTCTTTTCTTTATTATTTTCTCCTTCTCTCCCCTTTTCCTTTTTGCCCGCCCTTTCTCTCTTTCGTGCTTCTTTTTTTTTCCTATTCATTTTTGTCTCCGTAACAACTAAAATAATCCCAAAGCAGTTTCTAATAAAGTTTCTTTTTATGAACATCAAGCAGAGCTTGAAAGCACAGGTCTCAAACTCCACTCCTCGAGGGCCAGTGTCCTGCAACCTTTAGATGTGCCTCTGCTTCAACACACCTGAATCTAATAATTAGGTCATAAGCAGGATTCTGGAGAACTTGACTGCATACTGAGGAGGTAATTCGGCCATAGATTCAGGTTAGTTGGACCAGGGACACATCTAAAACTTGCAGGACGCTAGTCCTAGATGACTGGAGTTTGACACCCATGTTCTAGAGATACCAGAGGATATTGTAGCAGCAAAAATGCTTCTATCCAAAGTAGGACATTTTCCTCTACAAACAAGAATGTTTTACTGTTTGTACCGTTTACTGCAGAGTATGTTGCTGTACTGTACCTTTACGTTCTTGACCATGTTGATCTGTTGAGGTGACAAAATAGAAAAGAGAGATTAATGCACTGAAAATAATGTAAACAATACTATTTTCCCTATAAATAATGAAAGCTGAAATAAACAAACATTAAACCTGAAGGAAAACTGATTCTCACCATCAGCACGTCCATGGAGGAGAGTAATGAGCGCTACAATAAAGATCAAGACATGGTCAGACATTATCCAACTGATTAAGAAAATAAATCACAACGTTATTTGTTTTTGGAGAAGATTAAACTTAAATGGATTTTATTAAAAAAAAGTTTCAGAAAGATATAAATAAACACATTAACTGCAGAAATTCACAAACAGCGTATCTTTATCTTAAACCGAGCCAAGATAACAGCTGTTTACAATGCTGATTACAAAAAAGAGGAAAAAGACTTGAGCGTTCTGTTTTCAAAGCTGTCAGATCTCATCAGAGGTGTACAGTAACCTGTCATCATGAAGAAACATTTTCTTTAAATACTGAACAGAAAGTTAGTGATTTGCTTACAGAAAAAGCCCAGCATGTAGAGCAGAGCGTTCCTCATCCTAACATCCAGACCTGCAGCACAGCCTGTCAGAAAGGCTTCAACTTTATTTAACTATATTAATATAAAAGGAGAAGTTAAGTCTAACATATATGAAACTAACATGTTTCCTGCTTCTACATCTTAGTGTACCCTCTCTGTGTTTCCTTCCCTTTTACAGAAACTTCACACCACAGCAGCAGCTTTGACGACAGCAGTTGATTATTGTTCCCTGGTACTATTAAGTGAGATTCAAAGATATTAGAAGGTTATTTTTGATTTAAAGATTTTATTTTAAATGTTAAACATGTCACCGAACATTAGTCAACTGTTTTGGATAAACAAAACCATAATCAGCTTTATTGCCAAGTTTGTGTAGACAAAGAAGGAATTTGACTCTGGTACACTTTGCTCTCAGTGAATTTTTTTTTTTTGTCAATATAAATGGAAATAAAAAATATTTTAAATATACATATACTGTATATACAGAAGTGGATTTACAAGAGAAGATAATATGAATTCAGTCCAAGTATGCATGGTGTTGTACAGGGACTCTGACTCTCAAGTGTTCATCAAAGAAACAGCCTGGGGGAAGAAACTGTCTCTGTGGTGGCTGGTTTTAGCAGACTGCGTTCAGTAGCGAACTGTCTCCGTGTCGCTTAGATTTTTTATCATGAGGCATGAGAGAGCCGACTCTATTGTCGTTTGTTGCCGCTGTTCAGGCGTTGTTTTCAGAGAGGGGGAGAGGAGAGGTGGCAGGGGCTTAGCATTAGCTCTCGTCTGGGATTGTAATGTTTTACATTCTGCGTGCTCCAGCGTGTGGCACTGGTTCAGGTGGTAAAACAGATTGTTGGTATTCCCCGACTTTGTTGGAACATGCGCTCAATGTAATTTGCAGTGCACATTACTTTGTTTTTCTTGTCCAACTGTAAATGGCCAAAATACCTCCACATGACTAAACTACTCAGACTCTTCTTGTCACCAGTGTCGTTGGCCGTTTTTCTGTCTTTTCTTCTTTTGGGGCACTAATTTTTTTTTGTGATGTCCAACCTGAAGTAAGAGGCTACAGCTGCACAAACATTAGCCATCAGCACCTTTGCCTGCTACTGTGCTGTCTGCCTCAATGTTACTTTGTGTGACTTTATTCCAGCCACATGATTGGTCCAGCATGGAGCAACTCTTATTATTAATGACTATTCATCTTATCTGTATTAAAGGTCTATATCGACTCTTTCTTATATGTCTATTAAGGAAAAATTCTATCGACAGATATATATTGCTATTGTTTTATCACCCAGCTCTGTTTACAACCAAAATTATGATGATGACTTTGCAATCAAACTATCCTTCTATCTACTGTCTATCCTCATTTATCCAAGCAGGGTCTTAGGGGGGCTATTGCCTATCTCCAGTGGTCATTTGGCGAGAGGCTGGGTTCACCCTGGAAAGGTCACCAGTCAATCAAAGGGCAACAGAGAGGCACCAGAACAAACAACAAGGCATAAGCACACTCACTGCTAAGTGCAATTTTCTAGAGACCAGGGGCCTCATGTACGAAGCGTACTTACACACAAAACGTTTGTGGCACAATGTTTTACACACAACTCTGCATGTACTACAATGAACGTTACGTAAAAAGGTGCAGAAGCCGCCCAAACATTTTCAATGTACAATAATAAACTACAGAGAACTAAAACCCACCTAAATACACTGAAATATGACTATATTCAGTTCTGTTTAATTCATTGAGCATCAAACCTGATGTTTTTTCATGAGTTTGAGCTTTTATGGTTTAAACACGAATAATGAAGCTGAATCACATTTAGCCTCATACAATAACGTAACACCTCAGAAAAAGATAGAAACAACCTCAGGCGGATGAAAACTGTAAACCTTTCTCTGTTATTGTCACCTGTAGATGGAAATGCACATCGGTTTGTGTGCTGAGGGACATAAAATGCATGTCAATCATCTAAGGGGCACTTTCATTCTCACTGAAAAGAAAACTGTGTCGGATCAGCAGATTATTTCCAAACAAGTCAGGTTTAATGATTCCTAAGGTGAAAAGCTGGAGACAATCAAACATGTCCATAAATAGCTGCGTAAAGTTGTGTATAATTGCGGAACAATGGCAGGTTTAGTACAGCTGGAGGACATTGCCAATGGGAGAAGTCAGAGGGAGCGTGTTTTTCAGTGATGGGACTGACCTGCTGGCACATAATGATGTATGGCTTTTTAGCCGTTTTAGATTGCCCAGGGCAACTATCTTGGAGCTCTGCATGGAGCTGGCCTCAGTGTTACAGAAGGAAACTAGGAAGATCCGTGCGTCACCAGTTCAAGTTCTCACTACGCTGCGGTCCTTTCATCCAGAGCTTTTCAGAGAGAGCTGACTGACAGGTCGGGTATTCAACAGTCATCCTTGAGCCTGGCCATGCCAGCCATATGGGACGACCTCATCCGTATGTTGCTCAGATATATAAAGTTCCCCTAAACTGTGGCTCTCATTTGCAGCGAGGAGCTGATTTCTGAATGTAATCAGAGCTAAGGACAGCACCCATAATGCTTTAAGGGCCCCATCTGGATGTGAATATGCTTTTATGAATAGAAAGCATTTTCATTCAATGAATGTGAAACCTATGTGCAAATGTTTCTCACAAATGCAATGGCACGGTGGCTTCCTCAACTCATGATGCCTTTATACTAGAAAAATAATTAGAACTAATCTAATAATAATAGTTGTGTTGGAAACAAACCTCCATGTGTGATGGCTGGCTTCTAGGTACATTTTTTATGTGATGTCCTGAATGGTTGTAAAGATTTTAAGTACTTCACATAGTGTGTGTGGTGAGTCTTCCTAATAGAAATATAGGAGGCATATTCAGTCATTACAATGATCAGCATTGAGCCATAATAGAGCTCCATGGGACAGCTAGACATCGCTGTTTGGTTTAGATACACACAATGTAGAACTAAACAGGTTAGAGACGACAAAAGTTTTATTTTCAGTCAGGTTTGAGTCACTGATGTCATTCAAGAAGTTGTTGGTTTGCTGTAACTGATTACAAACATTCCTCATGGTGTGTAGACAGTTTTTCTTAGCGTTTTTCTGCTGAAAGGAACCGGTTCTGACTGTCACAGCACTGTTGCCATGGTTATTTGGATAGGTGGTGGGTGCCTTCTGGTTATTTAAACTACTTTGCATATTTATTCATGGGCGGAGACCAAGCGCCACGTGGAGCTTCGCCAAATTCACCACAAATTAGGAAGTATGAAGGCTACTTATGCAGTGACAATGACTACGCACACTTTCGTACATCTGAATTGTGCGCTGCAAGTTTCACAATTTCTTCCTATTGCAAACTTTTAGTATGAATGCTGCACACTCTTTCATGCATGAGGTCCCAGATAACCATGCATGTTTTTGGATTATGGGAAGAAGTTGAGGGGAGAACCCAGGTATGCATGGGGAGTAAATGAAAACCCCACGCAGAAAGATCCCCGACCAGGACTTGAACTCAGGAACGTCTTGGTGCAAAGCAATACTAAAACTGTTGGGGAAATGGAGCATTAATATGCTGTGCATCATGGGAGCTTATCTGCACATAATAACTGTCTAAACATAGTTTGTGTGTGGGTGGGTGGGGAGTGAGTATGAAAAGTCATAACATTTGATCAGTCTGATTGTGTAAAAGATGGCTGCTGTTCCTGGAACAAATGACTGAGTAACAAGATGGCTGATCTGGTGGACCACATGTTGCATGTAAGACTATGTGCTCTGATCCATTGGTGCTTCAATACATGCAGTGCAGAATACAGTAGATTCTGGATTGATTGAATCTAGTCATGGGAAAGAAGAAGTTCATTTGTGTCACAGATGTTCTAGGTTGAACAATGTAGTGTTCAACCCTGAAGAACAGTTAATACCACTGGACCAAAACAACCATAAAAATCAATCACAAACATAAAAAAAATATATATATATATAATAATAATAATAATATATATATATATATTTATATTTATACACCTTAAGTTCAGTATGTTTGTAATGCTCTCATGTTTGGCCATGTACTTTAGGGCTAATGCTAGTAAGTGTGAAGTGCTTCTGAAGCACTGTGTTATTTCGTGATGAATCTGGCCAGAGTCACGTGCTCACAGCTTCGTTATTTTGATGCTTCATTCACTAGTTTATAAGGAAGTGAATCACTGGTGAGACAAATGGTGTCTCTTAGTGCTGATCCTGTCACTTATACTGTGTTTACAAATGTTAAGGAGTGAAAAGCAAAAGTAGATCACATAATGGTCCCTGTTTAAGCCAGGAAGAATTCATCATCAGTATTTCACATTATTTATTCACTTCAACAACTACATGTTCAAAAAACAACAATAAAATCCTGATATCAGACAGAAGTGCCACATGATAATTAAACAGAAGCTGTTAACTGAACTCTGTAGATTAGACAGTTATAATGAAGCAATTTATTTTAAGCTATAGATCTAAACTGCTGTTCATACTTTTGACCACAAGATGCCTTTAAAGAGGACTGTGTTGAAACGCTTTGAGTTATCAACTTTTTTAAAACCAGCTTCAGTGCTTCACAAAGCTTCATTTAGTCATCACCAGGCGTGAAAGTGAGCCGGTACGGTCCGGTACTGCGTACCACTAAAAGATTCTGCGCCGGTACGCAGTACCGGGAAGAGGGAAGAAAGGCTGTCTTCTATGAAGCCGTCATCCAGAACCAGTTACGTCTGCAAAACTTCACGAGCAAACAAAGAACATCAGATCCGTTACCAAAAGCCAGTTTGTTCGTTCGTTCGTCGTCTTCCGCTTATCCAGGACCGGGTCGCGGGGGCAGCAGACTCAGCAGAGACGCCCAGACGTCCCTCTCTCCAGACACCTCCTCCAGCTCCTCCAGGGGGAGCCCAAGGCGTTCCCAGGCCAGCCGAGAGACATAGTCCCTCCAGCGTGTCCTGGGCCGTCCCCTGGGCCTCCTCCCGGTGGGACGTGCCTGGAACACCTCCCGAGGAAGGCGTCCAGGAGGCATCCGGTATAGATGCCCGAGCCACCTCAACTGGCTCCTCTCGATGTGGAGGAGCAGCGGCTCTACTCCGAGCTCCTCCCGGATGGCCGAGCTCCTCACCCTATCTCTAAGGGAGTGCCCGGCCACCCTACGGAGGAAGCTCATTTCAGCCGCTTGTATCCGTGATCTCGTTCTTTCGGTCATGACCCAAAGTTCATGGCCATAGGTGAGGGTAGGAACGTAGACCGACCAGTAAATTGAGAGCTTTGCTTTTCGGCTCAGCTCTCTCTTCACCACAATGGACCGGCACAGCGCCCCCATTACTGTGGCAGCCGCACCGATCCGTCTGTTGATCTCCCGCTCCATTCTTCCCTCACTCGTGAACAAGACCCCGAGATACTTAAACTCCTCCACTTGAGGCAGGAACTCCAAGTCACCCTTTTCCGGTCAAGTACCATGGCCTCGGTCTTGGAGGAGCTGATCCTCATCCCAGCCGCTTCACACTCGGCTGCGAACCGCCACAGCGCATGCTGTAGGTCTTGGCTAGAGGGGGCCAGCAGGACCACGTCATCCGCAAAAAGAAGAGACGAAATCCACTGGTCCCCAAACCAGACCCCCTCCGGCCCTTGGCTGCGTCTAGAAATCCTGTCCACAAAAGTTATGAACAGGACCGGTGACAAAGGGCAGCCCTGCTGGAGTCCAACATGCACTGGGAACAGGTCCGACTTAGTGCCGGCAATGCGGAACAAACTCCTGCTCCGCTCGTACAGGGACCGGATGGCCCCTAATAAAGGGCCCCCGATTCCATACTCCTGGAGCACCCCCCACAGGGCATCACGAGGGACACAGTCGAATGCCTTCTCCAGGTCCACAAAACACATGTGAACCGGTTGGGCAAACTCCCATGAACCCTCGAGCACCCTGTAGAGGGTATAGAGCTGGTCCAGTGTTCCACGGCTGGGACGAAAACCACACTGTTCCTCCTGAAGCCGAGGTTCGACTATCGGTCGGACTCTCCTCTCCAATACCCTGGCGTAGGCCTTACCAGGGAGGCTGAGGAGTGTGATCCCCCTGTAGTTGGAACACACCCTCCGGTCCCCCTTCTTATAAAGGGGGACCACCACCCCAGTCTGCCAGTCCAGAGGCACTGTCCCCGACCGCCACGCAATGTTGAAGAGGCGTGTCAACCATGACATCCCTACAACATCCAGACACTTGAGGTACTCAGGGCGGATCTCATCCACCCCCGAAGCCTTGCCACCACGGAGCTTTTTAACCACCTCGGTGACTTCAGCCTAGGTGATGAAAGAGTCCAACCCCGAGTCCCCAGCCTCTGTTTCCACCACGGAATGCGTGATGGCAAGATTGAGGAGATCCTCGAAGTACTCCTTCCACCGGCCGATAATGTCCTCAGTCGAGGTCAACAGTCTCCTGCCCCCACTATAAACAGTGTTGGCAAAGCACTGCTTCCCCCTCCTGAGGCGCCGGACGGTTTGCCAGAATCGCTTCGAGGCCAACCGGTAGTCCTTCTCCATGGCCACACCGAACTCTTCCCAGGCCCGGGTTTTTGCCTCTGCCACAGCCCGGGCCGCAGCACGCTTGGCCTCACGGTACCCGTCAGCCGCCTCAGGAGTCCCACAAGCCAACCACAGCCGATAGGACTCCTTCTTCAGCTTAACAGCATCCCTTACTGCCGGTGTCCACCACCGGGTTCTGGGATTGCCGCCACGACAGGCACCGCAGACCTTACGGCCGCAGCTATGGGCAGCAGCATCGACAATAGATGCAGAGAACATGGTCCACTCGGACTCTATGTCTCCAACATCTCCCGGGATCTGGTCAAAGCTCTCCCGGAGGTGGGAGTTGAATACATCCCTGGCCGAGGGCTCCGACAGGCGTTCCCAGCAGACCCTCACTATGCGCTTGGGCCTGCCAAGTCTGTCTGGCTTTCTCCTCCTCCAGCGGATCCAACTCACCACCAGGTGATGATCAGTGGACAGCTCAGCCCCTCTCTTCACCCGAGTGTCCAAAACATGCGGCCGAAGGTCTGATGATACGACAACAAAGTCGATCATCGACCTCCTGCCTAGGGTGTCCTGGTGCCAAGTGCACTGATGGACACCCTTATGTTTGAACATGGTGTTCGTTATGGACAATCCGTGACTAGCACAGAAGTCCAATAACAAAACACCACTCGGATTCAGATCGGGGAGGCCATTCCTCCCGATCACGCCTCTCCAGGTGTCACTGTCGTTCCCCACGTGGGCGTTGAAGTCCCCCAGCAGAATAATGGAGTCCCCGGGAGGGGCACTATCCAGCACCCCCGACAGGGACGCCAAGAAGGCAGGGTACTCTGCACTACCACTCGGCCCGTAGGCTGAAATGATAGTCAGAGACCTCTCCCCAACCCGAAGGCGCAGGGATACAACCCTCTCATCCACTGGGGTAATCCCCAACACGAGACGGCTGAGCTGGGGGGCAACAAGCAAACCCACACCAGCCCGCCACCTCTCCCCGTGGGCCACTCCAGAGTAGAAGAGAGTCCAACCCCTTTCAAGGAGATGGGTTCCAGAGCCCAAGCTGTGCGTGGAGGCGAGCCCGACTATTTCTAGTCGATATCTCTCGACCTCCCGCACAAGCTCAGGCTCCATCCCCCCCAGCGAGGTGACATTCCACGTCCCTAGAGCCAGCCTAAGCATCCGGGGATCGGGCCGTTGAGGTCTCCACCTTCGTCCGCCACCCAATCCTCTTTGCACCGGTCCCTCACGGTTCCCCCTGCAGGTGGTGGGCCCACTGGGGGATGGCCTCGCGTCTCTCGTTCGGGCTTGGCCTGGCCGGGTCCCGCGAGGAGCAACCCGGCCACCAGGCGTTCTCCAACGAGTCCCGACCCCAGGCCTGGCTCCAGGGTGGGACCCCGGCTCCGCCGTACCGGGCGACGTCACATGCCTCGATATTTTGTTCTTCATGAGGGGTTCTTGAACCATTCTTTGTCTGACCCTTCACCTAGAGCCTGTTTGCCATGGGAGACCCTACCAGGGGCATTTAGGCCCCAGACAACATAGCCTCTAGGATCATTTGAGCACTCAAACCCCTCCACCACGTTAAGGTGACGGTTCAAGGAGGGGGCTTTTTATAGCTTTATATATTAATATAGCTTAATATAGCTTTTTTCCCCTCATTCCAAATAGTTTCTGAACTGTTCTGCTATGATGGAGTCTCAGTGCTCTTGCTTTCGAGGTTTTTATGAACGGCCAGCCTTTAAAACGAGCACCGCTGCGTTTAATGTCTGTCTGCTCGCAGCTAAATACCCCAGTTAAAAGCAAAGGGAGAGAAACTAGTTGTTGTTCATGTTATTTTGCTGAATTACAACAACACAGTGTGTGTGTGTGTGTATATGTGTGTGTATCGCTGATTTGCTCATTTCGCTGTCAATCAAAAAGGGATTCAGCCTCAGGCAGATCATCCAATCATCATGCAGAAGCTGAGCGTCCAGGCCAGCCGAGGCCAGCCCACTGCCCCATAGACCCCCAGAGACGCTAAGCATCCATGGACGGGACAAAGCCCAGCATTTATGCTTCGCTATTGAACTCACTGTTTAAAGGACTGTGAAGTTGCGGGAATGAATGAGAGGAAACCCGCGTAGCGAGTTCACCTCCAGCCTGCTCACTTTTCATTTGTCACTCAAAGCTGGAAATGTCTGGCTACTGAGGGAATATAACGTCTATATGTGTTGTTGATGGAAGGGAAACAGAAAGATGGCTGCAGTTCTGCTGGAAAACCTTGATTAATGAGAGCTTTCTAAGAAACTGAAAAAATATTTCTAACTATTTAATAAATGATTTTTATATTTTAGATGTTTTGTTTATTACTACTGACTGGTGAAGTCCCTAAACTCAAATCATCTTAGAATAAATCAAATGTAACTTCTAAGGCAAACCTTACAGTTCCTCTTTTTATCTAAAGGGACATGATGATGTAAATGATCTCATCCATCACATTCAGATTAACTTCTAGCAGAATTAAATGTTAGAAGCAGATACGTGTCACACTATGTGAAGGATGTGTAATTACACCAAGATCTGCACAAAAAACCTGAATACTTAGTGAGTGAAGCTCATTTATGTTTTTTTGTAGTACAAAAGTGACAGATTGTGAGATATTCAAGGTTATGCATCATGTGATGTCTGTAGCACTGCAAGATGTATGAGCAGATACTTATTTTAGAAGAAACCAAACTACAAGTTCTATAATAATGAACTTTATGTTTCCACAAAAGAAAGAAAATCATAGAAAAACTTAGTTCCAAACTTATTTTAAACCTAGACTTGTTACAATTCAGGGTTGTGGAGGACCCATGTAAGCAGAGGTTAGGCAGCAGTCAGGTGAAAATAAACTAAACTATCTGGCATTTAGCAGGTAAAAGGTTGGATTAAAGCATAAATATATAAAAGACGTAATAAGGTTCATGTAGTGCTGACACTTCTTGATTTTCACCCTCGGAGCTTAAACTGTCCTCTGACCTATCTCGTCCATTTTGATAGAAATAACTCTAGAAACTAATTATCTGCTACTGAATGCAGCCACACTTACGGAGCTCAAAATATGTGATTTCCTCTTTTCTTCGTACAGCAGCAAAGAAGAAGATATGAACTAATTTATTGATGATATAGTTCTGTCTATACTGTGACTGAATGGAAAACTACTGTTACTGTTGTTCAAAACACTCACAGAAACCCAGTTTAGCAAACTTCTAAGCTAAAATATGAGAGATCATCATTCATAACTTCTTTAATTAACAAATCCTACATGCATTAAACATACCACACCTATAAAACTACCACAACCAATCAAGTAGAAAGAGATACAGTAAACTTTTATAAGAACTGAATGACAACATGCAGATATACAAACACACCTGTGGTAACGTTAGTTGTTGGTTTAAATGCAGAAATTCTCATTTAGACCTCAGTCAAAACTTGAAAGCACCCCTAAAGGTGAAAACTGTAAATATAGCATCAAAGAACCTGGAACAATGATTTCAGGTGATTTCCTGGTACTTTTCATTACTTGAACCTCCCACCAGTCTCAATGTTACAGAGCCTGGTCTCTGCCAGGGTGGAAAAAATAAAGGTGTTGGCATAGTTGACTTAACCCAGAAAACACATTAACAGACAGATTAATCATTTATTTTCAAAGATGTATTTTCTAATGCTATAGTATTCAAAATGCCATTAGAGATTTCTCTGTTAATTTCATTCTATCAGTTAAACTATGCTAATGGTGTGCTGTATATTCTGCTGAATTTTCATCTTCATGTCGTGCCGATGTTTCCTGAGCATTTATTAAACAACTGGGGGTCAGTTTACTTCAGTCTTCCTTCAGCCTGTCCTCCTCCTGGTCCTATCTGTTAATCATTACCTCAAGGGAACTGTCAGGGCCGTCTAGGTCCTCTCTGAGGGCCTAATAATTTATTATTTTTCTAAATGACCTTTTAAATCAATAGAGACTAACATCAAAAACATTTATATGATAAAACCAAGATAACAGATAGATACAAAATTGTAGAAAAACACACATCTAGTCTCTTCAGGATGGCAGAGAAACAGATCTAACGGTGATAAATTATAAATCCAATATACAGAAACATCGTTTTTGATCATTGAACACAAAGTCATTGTTGGACTTACAGAAAAATCCCAGCATGCAAAGCAGAGCGTTCTCCATCCTGACATCCAGACCTGCTGCACAGCTCATCAGAAAGGCTTCTACTTTGTTTTAACTATAAAGATGAAGGAGGAGTTACATCTACCCCACATATATGACACTAGCATAGTTTATACTTCTAAGTAAAGCCTGTGTGTTTCCTTCCCTTTCACACAAACTTCACACCACAGCAGCAGCTTTAACTGCAGCAGTTGGTGGGTTTTACTTCCTGTCCACTGCAGAAACATTTGAAACTGTTTCATGTGAAACATTCATAATATGAATATAAAAAAATCCTAACGTTTAACAAACATTGCAGTTTTTAAGAAAGTGGTTTATGTGAATCTTAGTTCATGTCATTGTGGGGTTAAAGTTAGTTTTTGTTTTAGATTTTTTAAAGAGCTCCTCTTATAGTGTGTGCATTTTTAAAACTGTCATTCACACTTTCTTCAAATAGTTCATTGCAGCTCATGACTCATGAAACATTGAACGTCCCATTGTTACTGAACAAGGAGCTAAAACTGGTGTGTTTGTGAGGTTAAGTGAAACCAACAAGAGTTAGTTGGCCCAGCTGCAACGGGTTCAACTTTAAATTTCAGAACCAGAATATGACTCATAGGTAGAGGCAGGAATCACAAGTGGACATGGGAGTCTGGACAAATCTACAATTTGAATCATACAGATTCAAAATTTAATCAAATCTGTATGATTCGATTAAATTGCTTTGTAAAGTGCCTTGAAGTGACGTGCTGTACAGTGGCTTGCAAAAGTATTCATACCCCTTGAACCTTTCCACATATTGTCACATTACAACCACAAACATGAATATATCTTATTGGAATTTTATACAATTGTGAATTGGAAAGAAAATTATACATGACTTTTTTTTTTTTTACAAATAAAAAACTGAAAAGGACACTGTGCAAAGTCAATACTTTCTGGATCCACCTGTGGCTGCAATAACAGCAGCGAGTCTTTTAGGGTTTGTCTCTACCAGCTTTGCTCATCTAGTGACTGAAAGTTTTGCACATTCTTCTTTGCACAACAGCTCAAGCTCAGTCAGATTACATGGAAAACGTTTATGAACAGCATGTCGGGGTTCTGGTTGTGTGGTTGTTTTTTGTTCCTGTCTTCTCTTGTCTGTGTTCAACCTCTAGTAGGCGCTGGTGACCGTGGTGTGAGGTGACAGGTGTTCTCCATTCCCGATGATTACTCCCTGGAGTATTTAAGCAGAAAGCGGCCAGCATCTCATTGCTCGAGTGTTAGCCAACCTTTTTTATGCCGGAGACAACCTGGAGGTTACCCAGACTCGCCTCCGATTGATTGTTCCTGTTCCGACCTCGCTTCCTGGATTACAGAAGACATTTGAGAGTCTCTATCCTGCAATCAAGCCGTGATCTACCGGATGTATTCATCAGCTGGCCGCTTCCTAAATTGCAACCATCAAGGACTACTAGAGCGAACCCTGTCCACCCTCCACCACACCAACGCACGACAACCTACACAGATTCTGCAGAACTGGACACTGTCCTCCTGGTTCAAGTCACTAGAGGCAAACCTCACGCTTACCCTCTTCAACCTCAGCCACTTCCAGTTTCCCCACGTACTCTCCTCCTGGCGGTCCTCACCCCCCAATCTAGTAAGATACAGTCTCAGTCAATATTAGTTATTCAAAGTAAACAGTTATTCACATTTTGTTTTTCTCTCACACAGTTGATGAGAGTTTCCAGCCGGTACAGACCTAACATCTACATTCCTTTAATAAACCTGTTAAAACTTTCCCTGATTCTCCTGAGTCTTCTCTGCATGTGGGTCAAATCGGTGTCTAAAACGATGACACAGCAGTTTTCAGATCTTGCAACAGATTCTTGATTGGGTTTAGGCCTGGACTTTGACTGGGCCATTCTAACACATTAATAAGTTTTGTTTAAACTATTCCTTTGTAGCCCTGGCTTTATGTTTAGGGTCATTGTCCTGCTGGAAGGTGAACCTCCGCCCCAGTTTCAGGTCTTTTGCAGAGTCCAACATGTTTTCTTCCAAGATTGCCCTGTATTTGGCTCCATCCATCTTCCATCAACTCTGACCACCTTCCCTGTACCTGCTGAAGAGAAGCAGGCCCAGAGCATGATTCTTCTTACCACTCTTCCATAAAGACCACATTTGTGCAGTCCATGACTAATAGCTGTCCTGTGGACAGATTCCCCCACCTGAGCTGTGGATCTCTGCAGTTCATCCAGAGTCACCATGGGCCTCTTGGCTGCATCTCTGATCAGTGCTCTCCTTGTTCAGCCTGTAAGTTTAGGTGGACGGCCTTGTCTTGGTAGGTTTATAGTTGTGCCGTACTCTTTCCATTTCCAGATGATGGATTGAACAGTGCTCTGTAAAACGTTCAAAGATTGAAAAGTCTTTTTATAGAATAAGCCTGCTTTAATTTTCTCCACAACTTTATCTCTGACCTGTCTGTTGTGTTCCTTGAACGTCATGATGTTGTTTGCTCTCCAATATTCTCTTAAAAAACCTCTGAGGTCGTCACAGAGCAGCTGTATTTCTACTGAGATTAGATTACACACAGGTGGACTCTATTTAGTCATTAGCAATCATCAGGCAACTTCTGAAGACAATTGGTTGCACTCAGAGTAAAGGGGGCTGAATACTTTTGCACACCACCCTTTCCAGTTTTTTATTTGTAAAAAAGTTTTTTAATGTATAATTTCCTTTCACATAAAATATGTTTATGTCTGTCGTTGTAATGTGACAATATGTGGAAAAGTTCAAGAGGTGTGAATACTTTTTGAAGGCACTGTATAAATACATTGATACTGACACTGGTGGGGTCATAGTGGCAGAGGTTGGTGGTGACTGGTGGTTGAGGCAGGTTCAGGTCATTCTTATATCTAAACACAGAAGACTCTTAAACTGATTTCAGAACATCTTTAAGCTTCAGCGTCTCAGCAGCAGATGAACCAGTCATACATGAGCTGTTTTGTTTCAAGGTATAGAAATAGGATGTTAACATCTACTTTTAATAACTTTTGGGGAGATTAAAAAAGGGCTTTTTACAGGTTTACCTCATCATTAATGTGTTTTTAGCTTTTCTAAGGATATTAATGAAAACTCTGTATTGTATTCTGACATCGTTCTGTCTTTACTGCACATGAAATAATTTGCTATATTCACCACAACATGCGCCTGGTTGCTTGCATATACACCTGATACAATAACAGAACACATGTGATATCTAAAACATGAACAAAGTAGAATTTTAATTCATAGTAAAACATTTAAATAATTTGAGTTTAAGTTCTAATGTTTTGTGCAACATCTGGACAAATATGTCTCAGTAGCAGTTAGATTTTATTAGTATATTTATAAACACAGATAAACAGGAGGAGGGTAAACATGCTGTTTTGAAAATACCTGCTTTAGGTTACATTACTACATTTGTTTAGTGTCACTAGTCAGAAATATGAACAATCCCACAATGAACTGCAATAAAACTGTCGCTTTATTATTAAAATATATAGTCTTTAGTACCATCTAGTGGCAGGTAAAGGACACTGCAACATATTTACAGCTTCAGGACCCTCACTGTGAGATTATAAAGTTAGGTTATAAAACATTCAGCACTTTAATATATTTGGAAAATAAACAATAAATTGCTGTCGGTGTGGCTCTGGGTTTATCAGCTTTTAAATATAAATCCATTCAGAAAATATTTTCTCATAATAACAATTGCTCTTTAAAATGTGACATTATTTTACTTACAAAACCACAGAGAGTAAAGGAAATCTGCATAAGACCGATGGACCAGATTGTCTGTCATGTTTATTTAAAAATGACACCTGTGGGAAGTTTAATTAAGGCAAAATTCCTAAATTAATTTTACTAACAACACACAGCTTGGTTCTAGCTTGTAAAACATTGTTCTCTGAGTCAGATGCAACCAAAATGTTCTTTATTTGTATTAGTCTGAAATAATGATCCAATCAGGGACAAATTATGATCAACCTCTTTAAGGCAGTATGAACTGCACTTAAATTATGTTTATACTTGAAATCAAACCTCCAGTTTTAAAACAACCACAGCTCCCATGAAGAACATTAACATTTTACATTAAAATTACAACTTTTTACATCAGTAAATATCTACATTAAATATTTTTACCTCCTGTTTATGTTCATGAAAAAATATTTTTTCTTTCTTCTACATTTCCTTCAAAATCCCAGTTTACCTGCTGTCAGGTCTGTCTGGTCTCCCACAGATAAACTCTAGTTTTTAATCAGCTTCATCGAGGCTTCTGGATCAGAAATATTTCCTGTTGTTCTGTTTAGTTCTTGGGGCTCCACTGTAGGAATCAGTAACTGCAATGATCCTGTTTTCCTTGGATGTTGGAGAGTTTCCAGTGGTTGAAACTGACTGAAGACTAGACATATTCGTTAGTTTTCTCTAATTATATTCTGACTATTATAAATGACGTCAGATTTACCATTAAGTTGTATAGAGGCTTCAATTCAAGATATAAAATCTGTAAAGTATAATTCAGATATCAACAATTAAATTAAATGTAGGTTTTTCTTCTGACTAGTCATAATTCTAATTAAAGATATCTTAAATGACATCATTATTCAAGATGTCTTACATGTATTTTTAGATATTTGAAACTAAGATCTAACTAGTGCAAATTAAATTGCAGATATTTTGAAAGCAAATAATGAGAAGGCAAAACTACATTAGAGATATCTAGAACTGTATTTTTGACGAGTTAAAATACTTTAAGATAACTTCAAATAAATTTGTATTCCACATATCTTAAATTATCATTCTGACTCTTCAGAATGATATTACTGATAAACTATATTGCTAGTATTAGGTATTAGGTTACACCACCAACTCAATGAATTCTGGTATTACAGTTACTTTGGTGTGTAGAAACTTGATCTCAACCTTCTTGAACACCTTTGGGATGAATTAGAGCAGAGGATGCTATTCTGGCTTTCTTATCTAACTATGAACACACTCCTAAACCTGGAAGATGTTTACAGAATAGTTAAAGCTGCTATTTCTGGCAACAGTGAGTCCATCAATAAACTGGACCTTATAGATTAGGAATAGGATGTCATCAATGTTTATCTACATGTAAAAGTAGACAAATAGTTTTGGCAATATAGTGTATCTTGAATAATTATTAATAACATTTTTAAGTGCATTGTGTGTGTTGGGAGAGAGTAAATCCGAAATTCTTTGGAGATCTCTTAAGCAGTCTATAAGCACACAGAGTTTATTGAATTCAGATACCAAAAAATTTAATTTTGACTTGTCAAAATGAAGGTCAACATATCTTGGATTATAATCACAGATGTGCGACCCTACAAATGATAAATTCAGTGAGGTGATTTGAGATATCTTGAAAGACATTTTAATTTGTCAAATGTGATTGAAGCAAAATGTTTCATATGTATGACGGCCTGTTGTATCTGCTGGCAATGAAGTTAAAGTATATATTTCCATGACCCCAGCTCAGACACAAGCAGGAAATGTTACCTAATCCTGTTAACTTATCACATGAATTAAATACCTGGATAGAATACTTAATTAGAATATATAAACTGTGTTTTGTATAATTAGAAAAATAGTTTTTTCTTCAATAACTCAAGAACTCTGAGTAGCTGCTTGGTTTGCTTATGTGTTGGGCTAGCCCTGATAATAAACATGACTCACCTGAGACAGAGTCTGAGTTTTTTACTCCACTTAGTCGAAGAATAGGGGTCATCTCTGCGTTTACTCTGACACATGTAGTCTCCACTGTTGGACTCAGAAACTGTGAAAGTTCAGTGTTTACTGTGTGTACTGTGAATAACTGAGCCAGATCTCCACCATTCATACGTCCACTCGGTGGTTTCTCCTTCCTGGACCTCACAGTTCAGAGTGATCATCTCACCACTAAACATCTGAGGCCACTTTGGTTGTTGTGTCACAAAAACCTCCGTGGAAACTGTTACCAACAGATATGAACAGTTGAGAAACAAACCAAAACAGAAAAATAAAGGATGCTTCATGGGTTTCAGCTGAAGTGAGAATAATACCCAACAGCTGTATTTCAAACATAATTGATTTCACAGATTATTGTGATGATGACCTCGTCACTTGTATGACTGTAGAAGTTTGGTTTTCCTCTCACTCCTTTACGCCTGTATATTCCTCCTTCTGTTGCAGTGATATCTGTGTTTTCTTTATAAGTGATTTTGATTTGAACTTCTGGTGTATCTGAGGTCTGTCTGTACCACTGATATTTCCATCCAGCAGAGCTGTCCACAGAGCAGCTCAGTGTCACACTGCCCCCTAGTGATATCGATGTTAAACCTGCTGTCAGTGTGGCTCTGAGTGGAGCTGATGGCTCTAAAAACGAGAAAGTCAGTTATACTGTGAAAACATTTTATATCTACTGTTTAAGTGATCCTTAAGTCAGGTTAAGTACATATATTCAAAGCTCTCATTGTCATTTATAACAAAACTCATCAACTGAGTTTCCCATATAGAAATGAATGAAGTATTATTAAACATGGCCTCTTAAATCAATGACCCAAGTTCATAAAGAATCAATTGAAGGCATGCTATGATAGGCTTTTATAATAAAACATAGTTTTATTCTTAAAGCAGTAGGTTAAATTGTATTTCTTATTTATTTAATTTTAAAACATTCATTTTTTCAGTTTTGGGAGGTGGGTGGGTGTGTTGCAAATGCTGGTAATTTGCAACAAGTTACACACAGTAATTTTGAAAAATCGCTCAAATGTTTTTCAGCACAAGGATTTACCTTAAACTAAACATGAATAGGTTTTATAAGGGCTCCTTATGACATTCCAGTTTAGTAGAAAAATCCATTTAGGCTTACCTGAAACAGTTAAAGAGACAGTAGTACTACACGTTGTATAGCTTGAGGTCTTCCTGTGAACACAGCACTGGTATTCACCCCTCTGATCTGTCTGTAGAGGTTGTAATGTGTTCAAGTTGGAAGGAAGAAATTGTCCATTTTTTTACATCTCGTATTCCCATTCAGTGTCTGTCCCATTGTTCATGTCACAAATGAAGGTAACAGTCTCTCCAGGATAAAAAGTTGACCAGTTGGGGTCAATAGTCAGCACAGCATCTAAAACACAGAATAACACAATTTAAACAAATATCATGCAGTTTACGATACATTTTCATACATAGAGTAAAAGAGGAATGCAGATGTACCTTATTCTGAGTGAATAAATGAATAAAGGAAGGATAAAAAATAAAGATATCTTGAGCACGTCCACAGCAGAGGAGTGTATACAGCACCAAAATAAAAGCAGAAACTTTTGACATTATCAACATAAAAAAGGTTCACATAAAAGAGCAAAGTGTGTCCCACCCTAACATCCAGCACTGTCACTTGAACAATATGTTTATGGTCAGAAGACACATCCTATTCTTATCAAGACAGTCTTCACTGTAAAATATTTAAAGTATTTTAGCATTTTAAAGCATTTAAAGTAAAGGGCTGTAAGTAATCAATTTGCTCTGTTTTATCCCATCAACTTTGACATTGTGTTTTTAAAGGTATGTTGAATTTCAGTGAGCCAGCACTGGCAGTCGTGAACAAAGTAGTCAAAAATATATGTAAATAGGGGAGAATGAAGACAAGAGACAAATTGTTACATTATTTTTTTCCACCCAAAAAATGTAATAAAGGTATTATTGTTTAGTAATTGATAATATAAGTAACAAAAGAAACTGATAAAAAGGCAAAATAAACATTTGTAAAATATTTCAAAACTGAACATTTTGTTCACTTCTCATTTTAAATATTGTTCTTATCTGCAACATTCAAACATGGCAAATGATGTAGTTTCACAATAAGCCTGACAGACACAGGGAAGGATGTCTGATGCTGATTTCCTGATCATGACTTTCTGTGGGTTGGAGGAGTATTTCTGATTTCTATCTTGACACAATTTGTAGGTTGCAACGAATGTGCCCTGAAGAAAACTTAAAAAGTGTTGTTTTATTATTTTAAAGCCTCTCACATCACTATCTTGTGTTTTACCTTAGAGAAACAATAATTCCTGGCCACCTAAGCAAAGTCATTGTGAAAAAAAAACACTTTTTATTTATTTATTTAGTCATTTAATTCTTGTTGATTAGATTCATCATTCATTTGTGTGTTAAGATTACTTTTTTGGATCCCTGTGTTAGATGTTTTAATTTGCATTTCCTTGTAGACCTGGTTCCTCCCTGTTTGTTTTTTAGTTAGTTTCATTGTTACTTATTTCTGTTGGACCACTTGTTTGCTGAATATTGGACCATTTGCACGTTGCTGGACGCCACTGTGCCTCTCCAACGTCATCGGCCATTTTGTATCCAGGACAGTCCGTTCCTACAAATCCCATCGGACACTACGACTGATATGACGGGGCATCCCAAGTCTGACGTCACAAGATGCTATATAGGAAGGCGCCCATTTTGGGGGCTGTCCTTCAGCTGGAGACCGTGACGCGGTGACCACGCAACTGAAGCATCATCTGGAGAAGAATCCTGAGTGGATTTCATTTATTCTCCTTCGTTGGCCAACTAAAATTCATAAAAGAGGTTTCTGGAATAAGAAGGCCAGAAATTTCACTTTGCCGATCGAAGACGTGAGCTTAACACGTAACCAAAAAAAAAAAAAACCCACGGAGTTTCAAGGAAACGAATCACCACCTTGTTTTGGTTCTATTCGACTGTTGATGGTCAGATCATATTTTTCCCTTTTTGCCAAGAAGGACAAAGGACGAAAATGGACCGCTCTTCCCGAAGTTAACTGTGGACGCACATTAACTTCCAACCTTTTTCCTCTCTTCAACTCTGCTCAGAAGGAAGACAACGACAAGTAAAACCCATCTTTTATTTTTATTTCTTTCTTAGAAAGTCTGGGCAGGGTACAGGAGGTTTTAGTGCGATTAGATTCGCCATTTAATCTAATGTGTTCTGAATGATATGTGCATGTAACCTTTTTATTGAAACTTTGATGTGCCGTGTTTAACGTCTGGAGGCCGCTGTGCTCCCCAGCTTTGTGTGTGTTTTGCGGGGTTGTTGAACACCTGAGAGTCAGTGCAGATGCGCTGTGAGACTGGACTGTTAAAATAACCTCATGGTGAAATTCCCCATTTTCTGTCTTCAATCTTACTGCTTGCTAGCTTGCCGCCAAAGGTTTTATAACCCTTTGTCTGCTCACCTCGCCCAGCGTTGGGGGAGGTTTTATGACTGAGTACAACTGAGTTACAGTTAGAGCTGCGCCCCACCCTCCACTCACCACCACATCCCTTTGTCATATTATCATTTTTGCCATAACTGCTGGTTTGATCCCATACACACCCACTGCTGTTTTGCTTTATTTTGTTTAGTTAGATATTTTACCCCTTTTGTGTAGAACTTTGCATGTTTGAGTAGGTGAAGATTATTAAATCGGAAGAACGGATTGTATCAGGCTGTGATTTAATAAATATTCACATAGATAAACAGAAGGCGTTTCTGGGTTTATTTTGTGTAAGAGTGATTCGTCAGTCAAAATAAGGTTGAAGTTCCACACGTTTCAGTAGAAACGGTCAATTAAACAGTGACATCTCTGGTTCGTTCGTTCGTTCGTCGTCTTCCGCTTATCCAGGACCGGGTCGCGGGGGCAGCAGACTCAGCAGAGACGCCCAGACGTCCCTCTCTCCAGACACCTCCTCCAGCTCCTTCAGGTGGAGCCCAAGGCGTTCCCAGGCCAGCCGAGAGACATAGTCCCTCCAGCGTGTCCTGGGCCGTCCCCTGGGCCTCCTCCCGGTGGGACGTGCCTGGAACACCTCCCGAGGAAGGCGTCCAGGAGGCATCCGGTATAGATGCCCGAGCCACCTAAACTGGCTCCTCTCAATGTGGAGGAGCAGCGGCTCTACTCCGAGCTCCTCCCGGATGGCCGAGCTCCTCACCTATCTCTAAGGGAGTGCCCGGCCACCCTACGGAGGAAGCTCATTTCAGCCGCTTGTATCCGTGATCTCGTTCTTTCGGTCATGACCCAAAGTTCATGGCCATAGGTGAGGGTAAGAACGTAGACCGACCAGTAAATTGAGAGCTTTGCTTTTCGGCTCAGCTCTCTCTTCACCACAATGGACCGGCACAGCGCCCCCATTACTGTGGCAGCCGCACCGATCCGTCTGTCGATCTCCCGCTCCATTCTTCCCTCATTCGTGAACAAGACCCCGAGATACTTAAACTCCTCCACTTGAGGCAGGAACTCCCCTCCAACCTGAAGAGAAGACATCTCTGGCAATAGTTATTAATTATTACTGAGTATTTAACGGTTTTAATTATCAGAGGCATTGAGCCACAATTACAACACCAGAAGACATCTCTGGTCTCGATTCATAAATGAGGATTTTGGTTAAGAAATTAATTTTGTTAAATTATGATTTTTAATTCTAATTATTGATAACGATTATTTAATCAAAATCATAAGTTCAACATTTCTGTTCACTTAGATGTTTTTGTTCCCCTGGATCCCCTGCTCACCTGTGTTTATTAGCCTCCCTCCTTCAGTTGCCTTACTCTCTCTCTCCAGATCCCCCCCCCCCCTCCCAAAAAACCTGGAAATCATCTCCATGAAAGTTATGAACAGAACTGGTGACAAAAGGGCAGCCCTGCCAGAGTCCAACATGCACCGGGAACAGGTCCGGCTTAGTGCCGGCAATGCGGACCAAACTCCTGCTCCACTTGTACAGAGACCAGATGGCCCCTAATAAAGGGCCCAGCCTCTGTTTCCACCAAGGAATGCATGATGATAGGATTTAGGAGATCCTCGAAGTACTCCATCCACCGCCCGATAATGTCCCCAGTTGAGGTCAGCAGCCTCCCACCCCCACTGTAAACCTTGTTGGCGAAGCACTGCTTTCCCCTCCTGAGGCGCCGGACAGTTTGCCAGAATCACTTCGAGGCCAACCGGTTGTTGGAATAATTGAATATAGATTTATCTTAGATATTTTCCTTTTCTTTAACTTGACAATTTGATCTTTATAACCTTTCATGATGTATGTGTGAGTAAGGATGTGATGAGTTTGTCTGCAGGCAAGGATCAAAGGTGGAGCTGGAAAGGAAGCAGTCACAGTTGAGGAGGTCATAAAGATGAAGGCTGATTGTGCTGAACAGAAGACACACTGATCTTAGGATGGGGGAGACTGTGGAAGTCTGTTGTTACAAGATAATGGTGTTTATGACCTGTTTACGATGCAGCTGTTTTTCCCATCCTTAGAGAGCGACATTCATTGTAACTAGGGAACCCCCAAAGATAATAAAAAGAGAGGTGCGGACAGATGGTTTTCAGAGCGGTAGGAGATTTGTAACTGAAAAGCACATCTCCGTCCGTTCTCCTCGCAGCGAGTAAATAACTAATTCTTTGTCTTTCTCTTCTTTTTGTGATGTTATAAGTATTTTAGGTTGTTTGAACCTGACACCGGTAGTCCTTTTCCATGGCCTCACCGAACTCCCAGGCCCGGGTTTTTGCCTCTGCCACAGCCCGGACCGCGGCATGCTTGGCCTCACGGTACCCGTCAGCCGCCTCAGGAGTCCCACAAGCAAACCACAGCCAATAGGACTCCTTCTTCAGCTTGACAGCGTCCCTTACTGCCAGTGTCCACCACCGGGTTCGGGGATTGTTGCTGCAACAGGCACCGCAGACCTTACGGCCGCAGCTACGGGCAGCAGCATCGACAATAGATGTGGAGAACATGGTCCACTTGGACTCTATGTCTCCAACATACCCGGGACTCTGGTCAAAGCTCGCCCGGAGGTGGGAGTTGAATACATCCCTGGCCGAGTGCTCTGCCAGACTTTCCCAGCAGACCCTCACTATGTGCTTGGGCCTGCCAAGTCTGTCCGGCTTTCTCCTCCTCCAGCGGATCCAACTCACCACCAGGTGGTGATCAGTGGACAGCTCTGCCCCTCTCTTCACCCGAGTGTCCAAAACATGCGGCCGAAGGTTCGATGATACGACAACAAAGTCGATCATCGACCTCCTGCCTAGGGTGTCCTGGTGCCAAGTGCACTGATGGACACCCTTATGCTTGAACATGGTGTTCATTATGGACAATCCATGACTAGCAGAGAGGTCCAATAACAAAACACCACTCAGATTCAGATCGGGGAGGCCATTCCTCCCAATCACTCCTCTCCAGGTGTCACTGTCGTTTCCCACATGGGCGTTGAAGTCCCCCAGCAGAGTAATGGAGTCCTCGGGAGGAGCACTATCCAGCACTCCTGACAGGAACACCAAGAAAGCCGGGTACTCCGCACTACCGCTCGGCCCGTAGGCCAAAACGATAGTCGGAGACCTGTCCCCAACCTGAAGGCGCAGGGATGTGACCCTCTCATATACAAGTCCTGCACAGTGGTCAGAGGGATTTTAAGCCATTTTTCTTGCAGGATAGTGGCCAGGTCACCACGTGATCCTGGTGGAGGAAAACATTCCCTGACTCGCTCCTCCAAAACACCCCAAAGTGGCTCAATAATATTTAGATCTGGTGACTGTGCAGGCCATGGGAGATGTTCAACTTCACTTTCATGTTCATCAAACCAATCTTTCACCAGTCTTGCTGTGTGTATTGGTGCATTGTCATCCTGGTACACGGCACCGCCTTCAGGATACAATGTTTGAACCATTGGATGCACATGGTCCTCAAGAATGGTTCGGTAGTCCTTGGCAGTGACGCGCCCATCTAGCACAAGTATTGGGCCAAGGGAATGCCATGTTATGGCAGCCCAAACCATCACTGATCCACCCCCATGCTTCACTCTGGGCATGCAAGTCTGGGTGGTACGTTTCTTTGGGGTTTCTCCACACCGTAACTCTCCCGGATGTGGGGAAAACAGTAAAGGTGGACTCATCAGAGAACAATACATGTTTCACATTGTTCACAGCCCAAGATTTGCGCTCCTTGCACCATTGAAATCGACGTTTGGCATTGGCATGAGTGACAAAAAGTTTGGCTATAGCAGCCCGGCCGTGTATATTGACCCTGTGGAGCTCCCGACGGACAGTTCTGGTGGAAACAGGAGAGTTGAGGTGCATATTTAATTCTGTCGTGATTTGGGCAGCCGTGATTTTATGTTTTTTGGTTACAATCCGGGTTAGCACCCGAACATCCCTTTCAGACAGCTTCCTCTTGCGTCCACAATTAATCCTGTTGGATGTGGTTCGTCCTTCTTGGTGGTATGCTGACATTACCCTGGATACCGTGGCTCTTGATACATCACAAAGACTTGTTGTCTTGGTCACAGATGCGCCAGCAAGACGTGCACCAACAATTTGCCCTCTTTTGAACTCTGGTACGTCACCCATAATGTTGTGTGCATTTCAATATTTTGAGCAAAACTGTGCTCTTACCCTGCTAATTGAACCTTCACACTCTGCTCTTACTGGTGCAATGTGCAATCAATGAAGACTGGCTACCAGGCTGGTCCAATTTAGCCTTGAAACGTCCCACACTAAAATGACAGGTGTTTCAGTTTCATTGTCCAACCCCTGTACATTGGTTCAAGATTCAGCCACACCTGGAATTGATTAAACTTGATCTGTTTACATTTTAAGGCAGAGATTACCATAAATATTCATGTGTTCATTCATGTCTGTTTAAATTAATTTAAAAAATGGAACATATTACATAATCTGTCACTGCAAAGTTAGCAGCAAATGTAGACATTTGCATGTAAAACATTTATTTCATTGTAAATAATTTTATAACACAAGAAAAAAAAACAACAGAGCTCACTGCTAAAGCAAGGGTCAGAAAGACAAATATCAAAAATAGCTATAAAAATGATAGATATCTAAATAATGTAAAACTCACAAAGCGTTTATCATATCATGCTGTTCTTTGAAAAATATAAGGAAATTATTGGTGATATTCAAGAGGAGCACAGCAATAATGCCAGATACAAAATATCACATATTTTACACATGTATGTGTTTCATTTTGTCACACAGCATAAAATTCAACCACATTAGATTCTGTTTATTTATATAACAAGTCCTCACACTGTAGTATCAGAGGTCAGAAGGCAATAAACAAAACAGGTTAATTGATTGATTCAATAAATTCAGATCCAACTATATTTAAATCATTTAAATAACCATCATGTGAATAATTATGATTGTCAAACCCAAGTGATAATTCTGGTCTTCCTTTGCTGCTGTTTGAGTAAATTCAGGGTGGATTGTAACACTTATATTTTTAGAACGTGTTTTGTTGTGTGTGTAGAAGCCGTGTGGTGAACAGCTGAGACTGAGTTTTGTGGTGAAGCCATTTAGTGGGGTTTGTTTAGTTTCTGATTCAATTGTTTGTAGTTTTAACTGTGTTTGGTGTTGATATAAATAATTTATATCAGCTTTTAGCCAAGATTCTAACATTTCTGTGGATACCACACATGTTTATGTTTAACTAAGGGAACTTACAGAAATGAAAGTAGTAAAAATAAGTTAAATTCTTCCTCCCAGTACTGGGGTTTTGGACTTAAGAGAGTAACTCATGTCATAAATTGCAGAATAAACCATCAGATCCTGCAGCCTACATGGCAGCATTGTCCCTCAGAGCTGGTACTGATCTGATTTCAGAATAAACTGCTGCATCCGCTGCTGCAGGACTCCGCTTTCCTGTCAATGAAGAGATATTTTAAATACAAAATGTAGAAAAAGTATAAGTTTAAATGCTTCAACATACTAAATGCCATAAAATATTCTATATACACGTTATGGACAATAAGACCTGAATGTTCCATCAGATTAAGAATAGTTTATAAAAAGATGAACAGAATATACATGTTTGTGTTTATTATAATTAATTTAATAGTAATGCTTATATTTAACAAATAATTGGGCTAACAGGTCTCTTACTGTGTTATTTTGTGGCTGAGAAGGTTGGGAACCACTGATCTCCTGCTGCTGCAGAGCACTAAACTTTATCAATTATCTCCCATCAAGCAGAGACCCATTAAAGTCCTCAGCTGTGTGTCTGATCTACCAGTTTCTGCTAATATCTACAGTTAGTATCTAGATGTTAACTAAGGTAGATGAAGATCTGAACTCCATGCTGACTTGTAATAACCTGCAGTCTAATAACAGGAGGACACATTTCATTATAACCTGCAGCTCCTAGGTTCACTTCAGAGTAAACAGCGCCCCCCTCTGGTCCAGGATGTCTCCCTGTAAAGATCATCAAATAATCACCAACACAAAGACATGAAGGATGAAACTATTATGAGTTAATTTTTCATGTTTTACATTTTAGATATGTGGGACTCACTCTGTTTCCCAAAGGATTTCATTTCAATCAGAGCGTATGTAACATCTCCAGGTTCATCTGCTGCTGAAAGATTTCAGACTTTTTATTATTATTTATTTATTAGTAAATCACCCAATGGTTTGATCAAAAAAGCTTGAAAAGAAACTCTACCATTTCCAGCAGCTTCAGAAGATGTGATTTTCTCATAGAGATGATCATCACCTACAGTACATAAAATTACAAACATTTTATTAATTTAACTACATTAATAACATTAATTACAGCTATTGCAAAATCCTTGTGGCTGGACTCTGAGTCACCAGCAGACTATTTCCAATGTAAATACCAACCTATGGTAGAAATACTGAGGTTAGATGATCTAATTTTGGAAGAAAAGAAACATAAATAAAGCTCTGACCCTGAAGAAAGGAGCTGTATTCACGGTTTTCAGTCTGGTTTGTGGTGGAGCTCTGACTGTTGCTCTCTGAGACCTTTGATCTGAAACATAAGAAATATATGAAAATTGTTCAGGAAAAAAACACAAGGAAAAAGAAATAAAGATATAACTTACTCACCTGATGCAGAACAGATCTGTGAAAAGTCATATTTGTCATATTTTATTAATCAAATTATCCTGCTGTCAGTTTATGTCACATCAAGATAATTATTGTCCATAATAGAATAATTAAAGAGTTTTTAAATGAACAATCTGATCCAGTAGAGAAGAAAAAAGTCTCACCTTTGGACCGTCTGTAGCGCCACAACAAGACCAGGAGAATAATGAGAATTATTCCAATAAATGGTCCAACAATCAACATCACAAGAGAGCTGACAGGACTGGACACAGTTACTGGAGGTAGGAGACATCAAGAATGAATCAATATTATTTATCTGCAGATTTAATGACATCATTCATGAGCTGCAGATAAATGTGGTTTCAAACTTGAATTCAGAGAGAAATCTGCAGCACATAAACATCCTCAGTGTTCACCTTGTTCCTCTCTAACAACTAAATGGTTTTACTGAATAAAAAGCATCAAATGTTTTCATCCTCCTCACCTCTAACTGACATCCAGCTCTGTAGTGACTCCTTTCCTGAATGTTTACACTTGTAGAAACCTTCATCTGACTTTGACACTGCAGAGATCTTCAGCTCCTCTCTGCTGTCATTGTGGAGGAGTTTGTAATTGTGATAGAAAAACACGTTGGAGAGTAGTTTTAGTTCTTTATCTCTGCAGCTTAGAGTAACAGGATCTCCCTCAGTCACAGGATGGACGGGGCTCACCAGGATAGGACCATTAATATGTTCTATAAAACAATGACAGAATATTAAGTATAATGTTACGTTAGCAGTAAAACAGGTTTTATAATGCAAGATAATGCAAGCAGTTGTAACATTAGAGAATATTAAAACAAAATGCCTTTTTATTTGACATCACCATGGTGGGTTTCATATCTAACCATGATGAGACCCACTACAGACAGGAGGTCCACAATCTGACTCAGTGGTGCTCCAGGAACAACCTCATCCTGAACACCAGCAAGACCAAGGAAGTCATGGTGGATCACAGGAGGTCCAGAAGGACTGAACACGCTCCTCTCTACATTCAGGGGGAGGTGGTGGAGCATCTGGACAACATAAAGTTCCTGGCCATTCACATTTCCTCTGACCTCTCCTGGACTGTGAACACCTCCCACCTGGTAAAGAAGGTCCAACAATGGCTCTTCTTTCTCAGGAAGCTGAAACTGACTGGATTCTCCACTGTACTGCTCACAAACGTTTACAGGGCCACAATTAAGAGCATCCTGTACCTTAGTGTGATGGTGTGGTATGGGAGCTGCACGGCACAGGAGACAAAGGACAGGAGAGAATGCACGGGTGGTGAAAACAGCACAGGGGCTTGTAGGATGTTGTCTACCAGATCTGGACTTGATTTTTGCTGCACGAGTCCAGAAAAGAGCCAGACACATTGCTAGAGACCAAACCCACCCGGGCAATGCAGTGTTTGTCCCACTTCAATCAGGAACACGATGCAGGAACATCACAGCAAAAACAAACAGGTTCAGAAATAGTTTCTTCCCAGAAGCAGTGAAGGCAATTGTCCTCCTGCAGTCAGACACTAAACATCCCTGCTGACAATCAAACAAACCACCTGCCCACCTTATAGACTGTTTCCACACAAGCTACACTTTAAGTAAATACCAAATACAACACGCCACATTTCATGCACATATGTGTTTTTTTCTAAGTGTCTATAACCTACATGTGTATCTTTGAGCTGGGTCTCAACAAACGTTTATTATCGTAACATAATGAAAATAAAGAATCTTGAATCTTTTTCATCATGTTTTACCATTTACCTCCTTTGGTGGATATCTAGACCTGTTTGATCGCAGAACATAACGCTTAAAATATTAAACTGATATTTGCTTTGTTGTTGATACTTTAATATTTTCTTTCAATGTCCATGATAGTTTTATGTTTGTCTTTAAGGATCAGCACCTCATGATTCCCACATCCTGAAAACCAATCTGTGGATAATGTCAATCTTATAATGTTTTTGTGATGACCAGTCATTTTGATTCAAATATTGTCCAATTTAAGGAGGTCATTCATTAGGAAAATCTTTTCTGGCTCAGTTAAATTTCCAGAAATATGTAAACTTGCTGCACTGTTGTCTTACAGGACGAAGGTCCTGGGATTTGAATCCCAGTTAGAGCTGGAAATTTTATATCCAGATATTTGATTGCTTATTGAATACTGACAGGTCCATATCCCAAACATATATCCATCGTTACACGCAGCACAACCGGTAAAATGCTGTGTGGTCGTTCTGACCACGCAACACAAAGACTCGTTGCTTGAGGTAAAGATCCTACCTTACGTACACATTTCTTAACAAAAGCAACACCTAGTGGCATTTCTAGGATCTTACATGAAACAAACAGTAACTCTGGTTATGCAAGAAGAAGTCTCAGACTGACGTCCACTAAAGAGAACAATACCAAACCTGCAGAATCTCAGGAAGATGAACAGAACAAGTAGTTGAGATTTCAGGTTAGATAAAATAAATATTTCCCTGTGAAGATAAAACCACCAGGATAAACCAACACTAAATAATTTATGAATACATATGAAGCTCTGAAATGAGAAATGAAGGAGGTTCAGAGTAGCTCTGATGGAAATACACATAAAAAAATGTGGTATCCATTAATATGATCATTCATTCTGAAGTAATTCTTGTTATTATAGAAACAAATCAAGCAGTGCTTAAAGTTCTGCATTTACAAGTAGAAGAACCACTAAAAATCAATAAGAATAAGAGCAACAAATTTGGCATTGATTTAAATCTAAATGTTTTTATACTCAAATTGTTTAGTATAAAGTATATTTAGAGCACACAATGTAACAGGATCAAGGGACAAATACTAAAAAAAGAGGTTGCAATGTGTGTAACAACAGGATGTGTTCTGAAACTTACATAAAATGTTGAAAATTAAGGAGAAGAGACAGATAATAAATCATAACCTACTCTGTACAGTGATGTTGACAGCATTGCTGAACTCTCCTGATCCAGATTCACACCAGTACACTCCACTATGAAACCAGTCTGGGTTGATGGTACATGTAGATCTACTCATGTTCCCCCAGATGGAGCAGACTGACAGTGGATCTGTTTCTGTAAACCTCCAGACTCTCCATTCAGCAGATTTTCCCTCACAGCTCAGAGACACTGAATCAGAGCTGAAGTGTTGAACTCTGTCAGGACTCACTGAGAGAGAAGCTGCTGGATGAGGATCTGGAAAACAACACAGGATTTCAGCTGAGAACAGAAACATCTTTTAAAAATCTCTCACTACAAACAATCCTTTGCTTTTAGTGCTTCTTTAACAATAAAGATCAGTGGAAACATTTCAACAAGTTGATCAAACTAATGATTCCTCCTCATAATCATCCAAGTATTTCATCTTATTCATTTCATACCCAGGTCCTCTACTAGAGGCCTGGGAGCTTGATGGTTCTTCACAATATCTTTGATGTTCACTGCACTCTTCTGGCCTGAGGTCTCACATTTCTCCAGGTGGAGGTCACTGCCTTGAGTGCTCCAATGACGATGGGCACTAATCTTGCCTTTATCTGCCAGGTTCTCTCTACCTCTTCCCTGAGCCTTTGGTATTCCTCCACTTTATGTTCTTTTTTCCCGTAGTTTCCATCATTTGGGACGGCCACATCGATCATTGCTGTCCTCTGCTGCTTTTCAATGATTACTACATCCAGTTAGTTGGTCATTACAGGTTTGTCAGCTTGGAAGTCTCACATGATCTCAGCTCAGTTATTTTCCACCACCTTGGGAGGTGAGTCCCAGTTTGACCTCAGGGTTTGACCTCAGGGTCCTCTGTTCATATTCCACACAGATGTTTCTGTACACCATACTGGTTACTTGGTTATGGCGATCCATGTATTCCTGTCCTGTCAGTATCTTACACCCTGCTGGATGCCGGATTGTTTCTGGGGCTTCTTTGTACAGCCTCCACCTGGGATCTTGCCTGGTGTGGTAGACCTGGGCATCTTTTGCTCAAGGCCTCCTCCTTCACTGCCATCATCAGTGCTTCTGTGCTGATGATGGTTGGTTCAGTTTGCTGCTATGAAGAGAAAGCGACTACTTGAGCCAGTAGGCGTTGATCGTGTCCAGGCCTTGTGCTGTCCAGCTCCTCATACCTGAGACTCAATGTTGGATGTCTGCTACTGTGATGTTAACAGGACTTTGTTCAGGGAGATTAGTGAGGTTTGTCCTAAGGTCTATTAGTCACTGTGCATTGTTGTGATGTGATTTTTCCTTTGCCTACACGTCTTTCCAGTTCCAGCACTGTTTGGTCTATAGTCCTTTGCTTTGAAACCCTTTAAGAGTTCTGCAGATCTTGGATGTTTGGCTTCTTCCAGGTTTTCTGTTGTTAAGTTCTGGGTGTAACTCTTGATAGATTTCTCAAACTGGATGGAGAAATAAATGCTGTTGCTAGATCAGAGTTTTCCCTTACTTATTACAATGACAAAGTCACCTTTGCAGAAAAGCTGCAAAATTCAGATTTTACTAATTCATGAACACACTGCAGATGACAGAAACAATTTAATAACTGATAAAAACAATTTTTCCCTGAACTTTTTATTCCAACAGAGGATGAGACTTTAGTTGATACCTATTTTTATTGGTTTTAGTCTGTTTTATTATTATTCCATGCATATTTATTGTATATTTTAATGGATTTAACTGTAAACACATTGTTTTATTTATTTTGTTTTAAGCTTGACTGCAAAGGACATTGATCAGTCTGAGTTGTTTTAAAAATGTACTGTTTAAATAAAGTCACAGCAAGAATCTAAAGTAACTCATGTTTATTATCTGGTAAAAACTATAAAGAATCTGATGTTTATTCCACGTTTCTTTGGTGGATTATTAACATGAACAGTCAATATCAAACATTTGCTTGATTAAAGATACTGGTCACAGATTAAAGATAGCTCAATGAAACTCAAATCATGGCTTCTGTTTATTTATAGCATAGAGAGAAATAAACTGACCTTCAGACCAGACAAACTTTGGTTCACTGTAACCAGTATAATCCACTGGTTCTCCTCTTCCTGCTCTGCACACATATCCTGCTGTATGAGTTTGTTCATGAACGATGTAGGAGTTCTGTTCAGTTCTGTTGGTGATGTTAGGCAGCAGCTCAAAGCTGTAAGATCTGACTGATAATTCAGGAACAGCTTTATACCAGAAGAACCTCCATCCTGCAGACTGAGGTTCAACCTCACAGCTCAGAGTCACTGAGGCTCCAGGACTCAGCCATGATGGAGACACAGAGAGGACAGGAACAAGTTTCTCTGTTGAAATCAAGCATTAGGCAACATCAACACTATTATTTCTGAACTTTACTTTGATTAAATGTTTGATTAAATACTTTGTTAATGTTGGTCAGGAGATTCCCTCAAAAGGATAACAGTATAGTGATTACAAAGCTTAATCAAAATAAAATAAATATCAGTAATAAAATACATAAATAATAAATGAAATACATCAAAACATCAAAAAATAAATGTTAGTAGTCACTTTTTGTAGCAGGTGTAACTGATGCAGCCTTTTTTCTGCTTTAGTTTCCTCAGAGCTGATTAAAGTGGCAGAATAAGAAAAATCAGTTTCAATGGTCAAAACCTAAAAATATGATTTTATTTCCTCTGTCGTCTAGAGAACCTGTTTTCTTTTAGTTATTATGATTCAAATTCTCACTATGAGATACAGACTGATAGAATTAGAAAACATGAATCCTAAATAAAATAAAGCTGTGAAAAACAAAATCTCCAAACCAAACATAAGAATTTGATTAAAATGAGATGAGAGTTACTCAGTGAGAACAACTTTATTGATGTAATAAAATAAAAATAAGGATCAAACACTTATCTTAAATCTATCAGCAGCAGGAGACGAGTTTCATTTTAAGGCATCATAAATAAAAACTTCATGTTATTCTGTTAGATTTACTTTAATGACTCAGTAGCTTCTTTGTGTTATTAATGAACAGAAACTAAACTCACCAGTAAACAGATTAAATATATATCATACCAGAATGACCTTATGTACTACTTTTAAGATAATTTGTTCATAAAATATTCTGCTTCTTGTCAATATTAAAGAAATCTGTATTTTCTACAAAAGTACTGAAGAGGTTTAAATTCAAAGGTTACTTTTTCATTGATGAACAGAAACTAAACTCACCAGTTTTCTGAATGGAGACTTTATTGCTGGTTTCAGTGTAGAAAACTGGATCTCCTCTTCCTCCTCTGCAGCTGTAAACACCTTCCTCTGAGACTCTGAGGACTCCACCTGGTTCATTGGTTCTTATTGGCTGAGCTGTAGAAGACTCTGACTCCTGTCTGAACCAATCAAACTTCCAGTCAGTAGATCTGAACACAGAGCAGCTCAGAGCTACACTGCCCCCTGCTGGTATGATTGTTTCCTCTGCTGTCAGCGAGGCTCTCGGTTTTTCTGCTAAGTTTAGTTAAAAAAACAAGAACAAAAAACATGTAAAACAGCAGTAAATAATCACAACATGAGTTGTTTTAGGAGGGGAAATTCTACCTTGAGCCATTAGAATGATGGACCATGTTTGTTTTTATTTTTCTATCACTTGAAAGACAGTTCTTGGTTTATTTACATATTTTGATTTTTTTATTCTCTCACTTAATATATGCAGGCAGTCATATTTTAAGTGAGAGAATAAATAAAGTATTAAGTATTTACATATTTTGGCAACTGTAACCATGAAATTCCGCTTCAGTTTCTGAATTTAGATTTTTTTATCATTACAATATCTGCTGTCCACCTTATTCTGCAACACAGTTAAATTGTGTTATATATCACTGATATAAGACAGACCCATCCATCTTAGTTGATGTTTAATGACAAAGAAAATATTCAAATTAAAGATAATTAAACTGAAATACTGAACCTTAAATATCTCCTAAACTGTTCAGCACCAGTCAGGAAAACTGGGCTGAAAATCAGCTTCATCGTGATTTAGTCAGAGAATCAGAGAAGGTGTACTGACAGAGAGTTGTTTAAATGTATTTATAATGTTTTCTGTACTTTAAGACAAGCTGTTTAATTTGAAAGTGAGAGAAACTACACTCTTGTTAAAATACAACATTAAAAGGAAAGGTCTTAGTCTGTCAGCTGTTTTCATTGGCTGATTTAAGATGTACAATTTGCTCAAGATATTTAAATATATGTTGCCAGTAAGATCATCAGTTACAGATCATATATGTTTAAAATTTTAAGCATTACCTTTATATGTTGTTTTTTTGTGAGAAAACTGATCATCTGTAGCTGATTGTAGCAAAAATGATTTTATTTTTCTTAGAAGCCGATCAATGAATAATTTTAGGCACCAGGAAAATCTGATGTTAGGTTCTTTCATTGGAAACTTAAAGTAATATGTTTGACTAAATACCATAAAAGAGTTTAATGTCGATAGGAAAAGTAAACTGTTCAGATGAGACTTGTTGAAATATTGTCAATAATCACTTCATGTCTATAATAGATGATCTACTTACAAACAGTTAAAGAGAAATCATCACTCCATTGTGTTAACAGATAGTTTCTTGTTCCTCTGCAGCTGTATCTGCCACTGGCAGCTATGATGATCTTGTATTTACTGGATGATGGAGAGTTTCTGTTGTTTGGTCTCCATTCATACGTCCACTGAGCTCCTCCACCTCCCTGGATCTCACATCTCAGAGTGACTATCTCTCCTCTGAATATCTGAGACCAACTGTGTTGTAGAGTCACTGATGCCCTGTTAGAAACTATTTTAAAACACAGTTGCAGGACCACAGTGGGTTTAATGGGAACTGTTTACATAAAGAAACATCTGATTAGAAATGTAACAGAAAAATAGTGAAAAGTAAAACTTGGCCCCTATTTCAGATAGTTATCATTCATGGGGCCCAAATGCTCAAACGGATTTAAGAAAAAATGAATAATTAAACTGAATCCATCAGAGTTGATATGAAAGTGTAAACAGTAAGAGTTAAAAAAACAATAATAGAAATAAGAAAAAGCACTTAAACCGATTAATTGTATTTTATAGCAGGATTTTATGAGCTGTAAATATCTAATTCACTAATGTAGTTCACCATCATCAGCGAATACAATATTCTACTTCTTGTAAATAACACACATTTTAGCATTTTCTACACAACCATTAATCAAATTAAAATTTCAAAGATCACTTTTTCTTTTATGATAAACAGAAACTAAACTCACCAGTTTTCTGAATGGAGACTTTATTGCTGGTTTCAGTGTAGAAAACTGGATCTCCTCTTCTTCCTCTGCAGCTGTAAACACCTTCCTCTGAGATGAAGAGGACTCCACCTGGTTCATTGGTTCTTATTGGCTGAGCTGCATGAAACTTTGACTCCTGTCTGAACCAATCAAACTTCCAGCCAGTAGATCTGTCCACAGAGCAGCTCAGAGCTACACTGCCCCCTGCTGGTATGGTTGTTTCCTCTGCTGTCATTGAGGCTCTGGGTTTATCTGCTGCTGAGGCAAATATATATAAAAAAAAAAATCTTCAGAATATTGGGTAAGAAAGCTTTTTTCTTTGTTTACTATAAACTACACCTCCAATTACTAGAAACAAGCAGAAATAATTGAATGCTTAAAGAAACTGACAGGTCAGAATGACTACATGTTTATAATAAATAAGGAATAAATAATATCTTAATAAATAATAAAATTACTAATAACCAGCGGGATGTTTCACTAATCCAGATAAAATCACAAACCTGCTCTGATGATTAAAATTTAGGTCCAGTGAGATTATTTCAGAAGCTAAAACTCCATCAGCATCAGAACAAATTAGCAGAATCAGAAACAAACCAGCTTGTTTCTAACTTGTAGATTATAGATCATACAAACATGATGTTCTCTGAGTCAAACATGTTCTGATTGACTCTAATATAAAATGATCTTTATGTTCACCACTGATTAATGATGATCCAAACAAACAGGATTGTTTAATTATCAGCCAGGAGGTCCAGAATCATCCAGACCCAGACTGAGAGAATCAGGAAGAGATTTTAACCTCAGTCTACAAGACTTCTTCATAAATCACATAAACACAGTCAGCATCTAAACAGGTCATAATGTTCTGCACACATCTGCCATCCTCTTGCTGCTTACCTAGGATCACTGTACAACGCTCTGATACTGTTAGAAATCCATGAATTATAATTCAGTCGTTTATCTGATGTCTGTTAGCATCATCTGGATCATTTTATTTCCTTGATTTTAAACATGCTGTTGATTAAATATGTAACTATCTCAGTAATCAGTTATTAAACATCCATATTATTGTTCCTTATTCTAATTATGGCTGAATTATTTTCACTGTTTGCACAGCCTGTTTAAGAGAGTCAATCAGGATACATTTAACATTTTTACAGTAAGAATTTTCTGTTGATTAGATTCTTGTGATTGTTTGGAGACTAAGTTAAATTTAAAATATACATTAGATTAAGATCCAGTAAATATATATTTTTCATGCTGGAGAGAAAAGATATAAATATAAAACATGCTGCACATTAACACTTTGTCTCTCATCAACATTAATTTTTATTCTAAAAGATAGTTTGTTCCTTCAAAGTGATGCTAAATCTGACTCAGTGTTTCTCTTGACTCTCCTCTCCTTGTTTCTATCTAATTTCCTGGAAGAAAATGGAACAATTTTCAATAATTTTCTCTTCTCTACATTTCTATCGTCAGACAGAGAAATCATCAGAGAGATTGTTGTTGTTGTTCTGTTTAGTTTATATCAGTAAACTGAAGAGAGAAAATTCTCAGGATGAATGGAGGACAGTCTGACTCACATAACACAGTCGGTCTGAGGGCTGGGTTTAATGGGAACTGTTTACATAAAGAAACATCTGATTAGAAAAGTTTTCAAATCTTTTCATAACAATCTGTTCAACTAATTAAAAACCTTTTCAGTCAAAATCCTGAACCTGAAGTAATTTCAGATCATTTTCACAGTAAAATACAAACTTTCTTGTAATCTTCGAAAGTGATCTTGATCATTTTGTCTCCAGAAGCTCTTTCAAGATGTTGGTTTTATTTAGCAAGACTCTTCTAAAAGATCACAAGAAGTCTCTCTGGGAGCAAAGTAGGAAGAAATGAAGCTTTGGTTTCAACCTCTTACACAGCAAACAAGATCACCAGTAACAGGATATATTTGAATAAATAGAAACATTCTGATAAATACAGACATGTTTAGATGATAAGAGCAGATATGTTTTAAGTTAGAAATTAAATGATTGTGTGAAACAGCAGCAGCTGCTTTTATGTTCCTTTATTGAAGCTATTTTAATGTTGTTTAGACCAGATGCACTGAAACACTGTAAATGATCATTTCACTGTCAGGTATTAATGACTTATAGAGAGATAATGTGATAACATCACTCCACTCTGTTAAGAGAAAGTCACTTGTTGCTCTGCAGCTGTATTCTCCACTGTCAGCTGTGATGATCTGATATTTACTGTTCGTTCGTCGTCTTCCGCTTATCCAGGACCGGGTCGCGGGGGCAGCAGACTCAGCAGAGACGCCCAGACGTCCCTCTCTCCAGACACCTCCTCCAGCTCCTCCAGGGGGAGCCCAAGGCGTTCCCAGGCCAGCCGAGAGACATAGTCCCTCCAGCGTGTCCTGGGCCGTCCCCTGGGCCTCCTCCCGGTGGGACGTGCCTGGAACACCTCCCGAGGAAGGCGTCCAGGAGGCATCCGGTATAGATGCCCGAGCCACCTCAACTGGCTCCTCTCAATGTGGAGGAGCAGCGGCTCTACTCCGAGCTCCTCCCGGATGGCCGAGCTCCTCACCCTATCTCTAAGGGAGTGCCCGGCCACCCTACGGAGGAAGCTCATTTCAGCCGCTTGTATCCGTGATCTCGTTCTTTCGGTCATGACCCAAAGTTCATGGCCATAGGTGAGGGTAGGAACGTAGACCGACCAGTAAATTGAGAGCTTTGCTTTTCGGCTCAGCTCTCTCTTCACCACAATGGACCGGCACAGCGCCCCCATTACTGTGGCAGCCGCACCGATCCGTCTGTCGATCTCCCGCTCCATTCTTCCCTCACTTGTGAACAAGACCCCGAGATACTTAAACTCCTCCACTTGAGGCAGGAACTCCCCTCCAACCTGAATTGGACAAGCCACCCTTTTCCGGTCGAGTACCATGGCCTCGGACTTGGAGGAGCTGATCCTCATCCCAGCCGCTTCACACACGGCTGCGAACCGCCACAGCGCATGCTGTAGGTCTTGGCTAGAGGGGGCCAGCAGGACCACGTCATCCGCAAAAAGAAGAGACGAAATCCACTGGTCCCCAAACCAGACCCCCTCCGGCCCTTGGCTGCGTCTAGAAATCCTGTCCATAAAAGTTATGAACAGGACCGGCGACAAAGGGCAGCCCTGCCGGAGTCCAACATGCACTGGGAACAGGTCCGACTTAGTGCCGGCAATGCGGACCAAACTCCTGCTCCGCTCGTACAGGGACCGGATGGCCCCTAATAAAGGGCCCCCGATTCCATACTCCTGGAGCACCCCCCACAGGGCATCACGAGGGACACAGTCGAATGCTTTCTCCAGGTCCACAAAACACATATGAACCGGTTGGGCAAACTCCCATGAACCCTCGAGCACCCTGTGGAGGGTATAGAGCTGGTCCAGTGTTCCACGGCTGGGACGAAAACCACACTGTTCCTCCTGAAGCCGAGGTTCGACTATCGGTCGGACTCTCCTCTCCAATACCCTGGCGTAGGCCTTACCAGGGAGGCTGAGGAGTGTGATCCCCCTGTAGTTGGAACACACCCTCCGGTCCCCCTTCTTATAAAGGGGGACCACCACCCCAGTCTGCCAGTCCAGAGGCACTGTCCCCGACCGCCACGCAATGTTGAAGAGGCGTGTCAACCATGACAGCCCTACAACATCCAGACACTTGAGGTACTCAGGGCGGAACTCATCCACCCCCGAAGCCTTGCCACCGCGGAGCTTTTTAACCACCTCGGTGACTTCAGCCTGGGTGATGAAAGAGTCCAACCCCGAGTCCCCAGCCTCTGTTTCCACCACGGAATGCGTGATGGCAGGATTGAGGAGATCCTCGAAGTACTCCTTCCACCGCCCGATAATGTCCTCAGTCGAGGTCAGCAGTCTCCCGCCCCCACTATAAACAGTGTTGGCAAAGCACTGCTTCCCCCTCCTGAGCCGCCGGACGGTTTGCCAGAATCGCTTCGAGGCCAACCGGTAGTCCTTCTCCATGGCCTCACCGAACTCTTCCCAGGCCCGAGTTTTTGCCTCTGCCACAGCCCGGGCCGCAGCACGCTTGGCCTCACGGTACCCGTCAGCCGCCTCAGGAGTCCCACAAGCCAACCACAGCTGATAGGACTCCTTCTTCAGCTTAACAGCATCCCTTACTGCCGGTGTCCACCACAGGGTTCTGGGATTGCCGCCACGACAGGCACCGCAGACCTTACGGCCGCAGCTATGGGCAGCAGCATCGACAATAGATGCAGAGAACATGGTCCACTCGGACTCTATGTCTTCAACATCCCCCGGGATCTGGTCGAAGCTCTCCCGGAGGTGGGAGTTGAATACATCCCTGGCCGAGGGCTCCGCCAGGCATTCCCAGCAGACCCTCACTATGCGCTTGGGCCTGCCGAGTCTGTCCGGCTTTCTCCTTCTCCAGCGGATCCAACTCACCACCAGGTGATGATCAGTGGACAGCTCAGCCTACGGGCCGAGTGGTAGTGCAGAGTACCCTGCCTTCTTGGCGTCCCTGTCGGGGGTGCTGGATAGTGCCCCTCCCGGGGACTCCATTATTCTGCTGGGGGACTTCAACGCCCACGTGGGGAACGACAGTGACACCTGGAGAGGCGTGATCGGGAGGAATGGCCTCCCCGATCTGAATCTGATATTTACTGGATGTTGGATAATAATTTAACTTGTTTTTTCTCCATTCATACGTCCACTGAGTTCCTCCCTGGATGTAACACATCAGACTGACTGTTTCTCCACTCTGAGGCCTGCTGGGTTGCAGGATCACAGTCGGCTTAGAAACTGTTCATGTAAAGAAACATCTGGTTATAAATTTAACAGAAACAAGGAGAATCTGGATGCTATGAAGGACTGCAGACATTTACTGTGTTCAAATGTCAAGTTGATTTGTTACCAAGGGAATTATTTTTGTTAAAATCAATAAATCAGGAAACTAACTGAAAAATGCAACCAGTATACAGGTGCTGGTCATAAAAGTAGAATATCAGGAAAAATTTGATTTATTTCAGTAATTCCATTCAAAAAGTGAAACTTGTATATTATAATCTAACATTAAACACAGACTGATGAATTTCAAATGTTAATTCTTTTATTTTGATGATTACTACTGGTATGGTTGTTGACCCTGCTGTTAGTGTAGCTCTGGGTTTATCTGCTTGGTTTAAACAAAAATGTGCAAAACATTTATTGTGAGGATATTTTTCTGTCAGGTTATCATGTCAAAAATTTCCATCATGTCATCTGACAATTATAAAATGTTATTTTAGGAAATATCAAGCTGTTTGTCAATTCAAGATATTATTCTGACTTGTTTTATTTTATAAGTAAAGAAAACAACAACAAACATGACTGACCTGATACTGACAGTGTGATGCTTTCACTCCACTGTGTTGAAGAATACCAGTCATCTCTGTGTCTACATTGACACATGTAGTCTCCACTGCTGGACTCAGAAACTCTGAAGGTCCAGTCTTTACTGTTTGTCCCGTGTAGAACTGTCCCAGATCTCCTCCATTCATACGTCCACTCAGTGGTTTCTCCTCCCTGGACCTCACATGTCAGAGTGATCGTCTCACCACTGAAGATCTGAGGCAGGTTTGGTTGTTGTGTCACAAAAACCTTGTTGGAAACTGTTTACATCAGATATAGAAAGTATAGATACAAGCAGAAATGTTGAAATCATAAGCAAAATATCAGGTGCATTGTTTTCTCTAACAGTATTAAAAAATATATATCAAATTATTGAACTCACACTTTATTTCAATAGTTTCATCATAACTTATTTCTGTGTAGAAGTCTGGGTTTCCTCTCACTCCATCACACCTGTAGATTCCTCCTTGTGTCACAGAGATATCTCTGTTTTCTTCATTATCTATTCTGACTTCAGAGATGTCTGAGGTCCTTCTGAACCATCTGTATTTCCATCCAGCAGAGGTCTCCACAGAGCAGCTCAGGGTCACACTGCCCCCTACTGGTATGGTTGTTGAACCTGCTGTCAGTGTAGCTCTGGGTTTATCTGCTAAGTTTCAACAAAAATATGTACATTTATTGTGAGGATGTATAAATGTGTACCAAGCTGCCATTGCATTATTTTGTTACATTTATTTATTTTTTTACTTTTTAGAAATTAAAAAAGTTGTGGATGTGTCAGATGAGTTCTACAGGTTAATAAAAAGACTTGCCAGGAGAAGGTCGTTAACATGTTCACTTTTAACATAACATTGCCTTTATTGATGCAGACTTGCTTATACTGATAATAACTCTGTATTACAACCAAATAATATTAAACTTTTCCTTTACTGTTTGCAGTGTGTCACAACCTGAGATCAGGGACCATTACATGAGCACACAAAAAAGTCTTACAGCTTGTTCATGCAATATGACATAAAATAAAATCACAATGAATAATAAAAATCCCAATATTAAAGAAGCCCTTACAGCTGCACACAAACTCCTGTTCACCTGAATACCATTTTCTGTCTTGTTTCTTGCATTATGAGGGAGACTGCAGTGGGAATTGTCTGCAGGCTCCACATCACTCCAACTTGCTCACTGATAAAAGAAGAATTGAACTGGAATGACATATTTTAGTTCTAGTTAGTATTTTCAATTAAACTATGATTTTATGTATAGTAGATTCATAATACATTAATAAATAAATTAACAAAGTGTTATTTGTTATATTTTGAGGAGCAAACAAGCAGTAACAGATAGTGTCTTGTGAAAGTACTCGGCCCCCTTGAACTGGTCAACTCATAATGCAAGAAACAAGACAGAAAATAGACTTTTTTGTGTTCTCATGTAATGGCGTCCGATCTCAGGTTGTGACACACTGCAAACAGTAAAGGAAAAGTGTTATATTATTTGGTTGTAATACAGAGTTATTATCAGTATAAGCAAGTCTGCATCAATAAAGGCAATGTTATGTTTATTCAAAAGATTCAAGATGAGGTGATCTATGTGTGTTATGAGTTTGATGGCACTACAACATGCTATAGTGAAGTTATTGACCATTTTATACATATTTTACTGAATATTTGGCTATTTAGGCTATAGCCTTTAGGAAATTCAAATTTTTTTAAAGTATTAATTTCCAATCCAAGAAATGTAGTATGAAACACGTGAGATCACTTACACATACAATGATTTTAATGACAATACACCTCTCCTTGGCGACTTTATTGAATATTTCTCCATCATATTTTTCTGGTGTTGCAATTTGCAGACGGTCCCTGCGCATTAGAGGAGCAGCGATCTCTGCATAGAGGCCAATGCAAGTCTCCCAGCGTGGTGTTAGGCTCGTTTTGAGGAAAATATGATTGATGCTCACTGTCTGCCTTGCTGTGGTTGCAGAGAGGTGTTGGTTTACTAGAGGCAATGTTCCGCTGATGAGTTATTGATCCGGAAAAGCCGAATCTGTGAATATCTTTCTAACTTTACCGAAGTAAGTTGGCGACCAACTTCCTCCAGACTGTCCAATATAGTGGAGTCAACCTCCACAACCATCTCAGCTTGGAGCTGATTGAAATCCTCCATGACCCGTGCAAAACGAAAATGGAGGTAGTCATTTTAGTGAATATCATTTGCCAATGACCTTAAATCATTGCCAATGGCTGTAAGAGAACCCTCCATCGTGCCAACCAAAAGAACTTCGGTCCACTTTAACTCTACACCAGCTGGTGTTATTCAATGAAAACCTGCAAATAAAAAGCAGCGCTGTTGACCAGTTCGCATATGCAAATTAACCCCCACGTTGGAGGCCTGATCGACGCTCGGGAGCGGCGGGGCCCGATCCAATGCGACCCGTTAAATCCACTGGACCATTGTTACACAGCTTTAAAGGACTCATATCATGCTGTTACCAGGGCTGCTCTGGGTTTTTTGGATCATTATCTAATCCACCTCATCCCAACCTACAGACAGAGACTAAGAGCTTCCAAACCCAAGGTTCACACTGTTAAGAAGTGGACTGAGGAATCAAAGCAGATGCTACAGGCCTGCTTTGAATGCACAGACTGGACTGTTTTTGAAACCTCAGCCACTGACCTAAACCAACTAACTGATGTGGTGACATCATACATCAGTTTCTGTGAGGACATGTGTGTGCAGACCAAGACCTTCTGCATCTTTGGGAACAATAAGCCATGGTTTACTCCACACCACAGGAATCTGCGCAGGGAAAAGGAAGAAGCTCACAGCAGTGGAGATTGGGCGCAGTACAGGCAGGCTAGGAACAAACTAACAAAAGAGATTAAAGCAGCTAAGAGAAGCTACAGTGAGAAGCTTAAGAACAGCATTTCTACTGGTGACACTTCAGCTGTATGGACTGGTCTGAGAAACCTGACTGCCTATAGGAGCCCCACCACCCTTCCTGAACAGAGTCATCTCCTGGCCAACCGTCTGAATGGCTTCTACTGCAGACATGACAAGAAGCCATTCACACCTCAAATCATCCCCTCTACATCCCATTCAGGAACAAATTCCTCCCATAAAGCAACCAACCCCCCACCATCAGATCCTCTGCCTGCACTAAAGATCTCCAAGGAAGAGGTAAACAGGCTCTTTCAGCGCATGAAAACAAAGAAAGCTGGAGGACCTGATAACATCTCCCCATCATGTCTGAAAGCCTGCGCACATCAACTTGCTCCGATCTTCACAAGGATCTTCAACAAGTCACTGGAGAAATGTGAGGTCCCCTCCTGCCTCAAACGATCCACCATCATCCCGGTTCCCAAGAAACCCACCATCGTAGGATTAAATGACTACAGGCCTGTAGCCCTGACGTCTGTGGTCATGAAATCCTTTGAGCGGCTGGTGCTGAAGCACCTGAAAGACATCACAGGCCCCCTGCTGGACCCCCTGCAATTTGCTTACCGAGCAAACAGGTCGGCAGATGATGCTGTTAACTTAGGTCTACACTTCATCCTGCAACACCTCGACCACCCAGGGACGTACGCCAGGATCCTGTATGTAGACTTCAGCTCGGCCTTCAACACCATCATACCAGACATCCTCCACCAGAAGCTCACCCAGCTCAACGTCCCAGCCTCCACCTGTCAGTGGATCAACAGCTTCCTGACAGACCGACAGCAGCAGGTGAGACTGGGGAGCATCTTCTCCTGATCCAGATCAATATGTACTGGTGCCCCCCAGGGGTGTGTTCTATCCCCACTCCTCTTCTCTCTGTACACAAATGACTGCACCTCATCGGACTCGTCCGTGAAACTCCTTAAGTTTGCAGACGACACCACTGTCATTGGACTGATCCAGGACGGTGATGAGTCTGCATACAGACAGCAGGTGGATCGGCTGGTACACTGGTGCGGTCAGAACTACCTTGAAATGAACCCACTCAAGATTGTGGAAATGGTGGTGGACATTCGGAGAACACCACCCCCATACACCCCACTCACCATCCTCAACAACACTGTATCGGCCGTGGACCACTTCAGGTTCTTAGGAACCACCATCTCTGAGGACCTGAGATGGTCTTCGCACATAGACACTGTTCGAAAGAAGGCCCAGCAGAGACTGTACTTCCTGAGGCAACTCAAGAACTTCAACCTTCCACAGGAGCTGTTGGTCATCTTCTACACTGCCATCATTCAGTCTGTCCTGTCTTCATCCATCTCAGTGTGGTTTGGCTCATCCACAAAACAGGACAGGTCCAGACTGCAACGAATAATCAGGACTGCAGAGAGAATAATCAGAGCTGACCTTCCCTCCATCCAGGACTTATACAGGTCTAGGGTCAGAAAAAGAGCTGCTAAAATCTCTGCAGACCCCACACACCCTGCACATAAACTGTTTAGAGTTTTACCTTCAGGCCGCCGCTACAGAGCACTGTTTACTAAAACCAGCTGCCACAAAGACAGTTTCTTCCCCCAGGCTGTTTCTCTGATGAACATTCAATAGAGTACAGAACAACAGCATACAGATGTTGCAAATGCACCTTTTCTATTAGATATGTGTATATTGTACATTGTAAATTGTAAATTTGTATATTCTGTAATGCAAAAACAGAACAAAAGAGCAAAGTGTACCGGAGTCAAATTCCTTGTTTGTATGCACGAACTTGGCAATAAAGCTGATTCTGATTCTGATGATGAGCTATGACCTCATTTCACATCCTTTAACAAGTATGTAGTAGAGATAGTGAGAAAATAGCTTTTTTACTGGCCAAATGTCCGAAAAAGATTAACTGACACAACACCAGCATTGGACTGCTTGGTGATATACAAGTCAAAAGACCATATATGCAAAAATAACATAGTGTGTGTTTGGGGTTCAACAGAGACGTTTCAGGAAAGGTTCAACAAAAAGTGTCTTTTGATTATGTTTTTTCTTGTTGGAAAAAACTGTTGAACCAACAATCAGGCAAAAATCTCCAGGACCCTGAAATGAGACATAATTATTAACGCCTTTGTCCTCTACCACAACAACAGGTACATATTGCTGTTACAAAGACATCTGATACAAAGTAAAATAATTTCTATTCTGTGACCTATCATTGAGTTCTAGTGTCGCAGACCAAGTTTGTTTCTAAATAAATTGTTTGCAGTGGTCTTGTTTTTGGTGTAACTGACAAGCCAGAGTTTGTCCCTATACTTAATAGACACGCTGTGGGCAGGAACCAAGGTGATGAGCGGCTGAGATCTCGCAAGAGTTGTGTGTAAGTAATATGGAGGTATACGGGTAAACAACCACGACATAACTCAGGTAAAACAAGCCAATAAATTCAAGCCGAACACCTAAACGTGTAAAATACTAACCACTGTCTCATATTTTCCCAATAAAACAAACTGGACAAGGAAACCTTGGACAACCCGGAGAGCTACGTGGACAAATGATTTGACAACATTGTAATGGGCAAGCCACAAAAATCTCCACCCATGGCCACACCAACATCAAAACGCACCCGTTCAGAGTGCTCGGCCACCACCTCCACTATCTCTCCAGAGAAATGCTACGCTGACGTCCAGGACGCTATTGACAACAAGCTAACCAGTCTGGATGTTCGTCTCGCCCTGGTGGAAGTTCTCCACAGGGAATTTCAAGCTCTGAGGGTGTTAGGGTTAATTAATGATTATATATGTTTTAACTTTAATAGAAGTGAAGCTTGCTGTTCAGAGTGATTATATCTTATATGTACAAGAGCTGCAAGATAGAGACAGGATGTTCTAGAACATTCTGTCGGTGCAGCTGTTTCTAATCTTATGAGTGTGCATCCCTCCCTTTTTGTGCTTGGAACATTCTGTAACCAGGGCCTTTTCTCTTATCAATAAAAGGCAGAGAGAGCAGGGGCTGTTTCAGAGTGTGGTGTGGAGGCTTGTAACTGAGCAGCCTCTGAGACACTCTCACCTGCAGGTTAAAATGAACTAACTTCTCTGTGTCTTTCTTTGTGCAGAATTGTGAAAGTGTTTGGTGTTTAAACCTAACATAAATGGTCCTTCGAGCTGGAGACCAAGATGCTTGACGATCCCAGTGGGTGAGTGAGATTCCAGACAAATCTGTGGCCACAGTACTAATACCCTTTCCGGGACTGGTCCCTCCCTGACAGGCTGGGGTCTGACGGCTGACGGTACTCCCGAGGACACAGAGAACCAGTGAGTAGGTCTTTCATTTAAAAGGAATGAGTGATGAAATGCAAATGACCTAAAATAGTACAGTATAGAGAAACCCTGACAATTCTAGACACTATCAGGTGAACTAAAATAGACAGTTAAATTCCGCAGGAGGGTAGACTCCCTTAGTTGAAATAGACTAATTAAACTCTACACAGGACGGCGGAGTCCTCTGTTGTATTAAAATAGACAGTTAAATTCCGCAGGAGGGTAGACTCCCTTAGTTGAAATAGACTAATTAAACTCTACACAGGACGGCGGAGTCCTCTGTTATATTTTTGTGAAAGTAATTAAAGTAAGAGTAAAACGCGTAAAAAAGTGTGACTGAAAAACGAGTGGAAGAGTGAATGGAATCGTAACGACCATTAGGTCCTTACCTTTCATATAAACTGAAAACAAATAGTAAATGGTGAGCCTTTGTGGATGCTTGTAGGCAAGAAAATCCCACCTGAACAGGGTTGAAGTGGATTTTACCACAACTGACTTCTTGATCACCATCCTGTTTTCAAATACATAAATCCAGTATTTAGAATACACCAGGTATTAAAAACATACTGGATCTAAATCTAGTTCAAAATGGGAAAGGGGCAAAGTAAAGAGAAACAAAGTAAACTAATTGACTTAGAAGGGGAGGTAAAGTTTATGGAGAACTATGTAAAAGGAGCAGGTATGATCTGTCATAGATGGAATAAAAAATAAAAAACATGGGTTTTTGGGCAAATTAGATACAAAGGATGTCTTAAAATTACAAGGGGATCTAAAATTAGCAATAATGAAAACTAAAAAGAGAAAATAACAAAGAACAATGGGGGAAGAACAGAGAAAAAGCTCTGATTTAACAGAAATATGTACACGATGGCATAAAAATACGGATTTTCAGGTAACTTAATTATCACTGAAATCCTAAAACTACACGGGGATCTTAAACTGGAGATTATGCATTTAAAAGATTCAAGAGACAATAAAAAACCTTGCCAGATTATAATTTCAAAGGGGACTTTTCAGTCCCTGAGTGCTCACAGTTGATAAACAGATTAAAACAAAAAGATGAATTAAAAAAAAAAAAAACAACAATAAGAGCAGCTTTTAACTGACAGCCATAATACTGAGGCCTTAAGAAAAGCACAGAAAAAAAAAAACTTTCAGCTTAACTGAAAATAAATAAAGGGGGGGGGCGGACTGCCACCCATCCCAGTTTAGAATACCAAGGTAGCCCCAAATTATAAAGACTAAGAGGTGGTTTTAGAGGACGTGGTAAAAGAAGTTAAAAGAGGAGGTGACAATGTGGACAACATGGAAACTGTCCAACTGGACAACCCAGTGAACAATGACTAGAGTTATTAAAGAAGTAATCTGAGAGTAAAAGATTTTGTAGGCAAGCATTAGTGAGAAACAGGTGCTTTAAAAATCATTCTATGGTGTTATACTACCAACAATATCATGATAAAATGCAAAAGATTCATTTTACAGGGAAATAATTCCATATTTGGCTCAGATTGTGTGCATTCTTGATTTTTCCTCTTTGAGAGAAGTTAAATTTCAGCTCTGTGAAACGACCTTGACAAAGAGATGCAGCTGCCTGAAAACAAAGATAAAACTTCTGCAAACAGCAGAAGCCTGTCTCTGCTGAAAGGTCTGAAAAAATTGTAACTCTACCCTGCATGTGTCAAACTCAAGGTCCGCGGGCCAAAACCGGACCTCAGAAGTTTAGTGATTCTCTAGAAGTAGAGCCTTTTAATATGGTGATTGTGTGCTTGAATGTTATTTTGTCAATCAATAAGCAGTTTTGTTTACATTCTGCCACAATCTGCCTTTTGAAAATGTTTTGAATCTTGCTCTTTATGTATAAAAAAAAAAAGAAAGAAAAGAAAAATTGGCTAAAGTCTGCAGACATAAAATGAACCTGGATTGAAGCTCTAACTAAGTTTATTTAATCTGAGATCTTCTCCAAATGCAACAGTATATGTCAGTCTACATGAGATACTAACAACTTCACCTACTGGTATAATATAAAGATCTGATTGAATATGTGAAACAAACAATGATGAAAGTTTTTCAACAGGTGATGCTCATCCAGGAGGAAGACAGTGTTCCTAGGAAATGCAGCTCATTCATTAACAATCAATTTTTCTCCTATAGGTGGAAGTTTTGCTGACTAATCATAGGCTGGATCTATGAAACATTATGTGCACAGAACAAATGACCAAGGTTCTGACTGACTTATGAACCTCACTGACCTGACAATGATAACATGACACCCAACAGACAACACCTTTAAGGTGGACCCCACTAAGACCACCTTATTGATTCTTGGTGAATAAAAAAAAAAAAAGAATTGAAGCGTTCAAAACAGACCTAGTGGAAACAAAAGGGGTTATGAGGAAACAATGTGCATTTTAAGAATAATAGAAGTCAAATTATGTTCAAATTTTTGCAAATAAAAATTACTCTGACAGAAAAATAAGTAAGTAGTGTGTGAATGTGTGTGAATGGGAATGACTGATTTCATTGTAATGCATCTTTGAGGGACATTAAAAGCGCTAATAAAGGTCTGATGTTCTGATGATCTTTGCCAAATTTATATCTTAATAAGGTTTCCAGAATCTTTTTCAAAAAATCATTTAAAGATGGCAAAGGTTCTACCTCTACTGAAAATACTGATAACCATAAGAAAGTTCATAGACCCGTCTTGAATTTTTCCTAATTCTTTTACAAACAGGTTATTTAAACTTTCATGTGGCCAAATGTCTGTGTTTGACTTTCTGTTTTTGTGAAATAAATGTCTGTTTCATGTTATGTAAAAATTAGAGTCCTCAACATTACCATAATAATATTAGGTCAGTTCTCTATGGTAAAACAAAAAGATTTTAACAGATGTTTAGACTTTTTCCAGTCAGGTTCAAAATGATTGAATTAGACTCAAACTTAACATAAGATTAAATTAACCTTAACAGAATTACTGGACTGGACTGAAATAGAGAAAACTTGAGTTAATTGAAACAAACTTTAGTTACTTGAACTAAATACAAAGCTGACTGAAACTGTATGTTGTATCTATAAAACTGGGTAAAACAAACTAAGATTATAAGATATAATATGCCCTTCATTTTTTGTGTTCATCAGTGAGTGAGTTTTTATTTTTTATTTTTAATAAGAACTAAACCAAACATTATCTGAAGAAATAGCAAAAAGCCGAAAAGACTTAAAAGATACCCCTCTGACAGATGGAGAAACATTATTTGTAGACGGGTCTTCCAAAAAGATGAGAAAGGTAAAACAAAAACCGGATATGCTGTAGTAACTCTTGATAAAGTACTGAAAGCAGAAGCACTCCCTTCACACTACTCAGCGCAAGCTGCTGAGTTAGTAGCCTTAACTGAAGCATGCAAATTAATGACAGGAAAAAGTGCAACAATATACACTGATAGTCAGTATGCATATGCAACAACGCATACTTTTGCACAACACTGGAAAAATAGGGGTATGATTACCTCCACTGGAAAACCTGTAACACATGCAGCACTATTAACAGAGTTATTGCAAGCAGTCCAACTGCCAAAAAAGCTTGCAATATGCAAATGTGCGGCACACACCAAAGGAACAGACACTGTGACTAAAGGCAACGCCTTTGCTGATAAAACTGCTAAAGCAGCTGCAGAACAACAACCAAGTAGTCTTCTCCTAGTAACAATAGAACTAAAAGATGAAACATTACTGGAAATGCAACAACAATCACCCCAAAATGAAATACAAAAATGGCTAAAAAAGGGAGCTCAACTTAAAGAAGGGATATACACCTGACCAGAAAATAAACCTATCCTACCAAAAAACCTATACAAATGGGCAGCAATTTCGAGTCATGGAGTTTCTCATGTCTCGAGAGGAGGAATGGTAGGATTAGTGAACAAAATATACACAACATATGGATTTAACTCTTATTCAAAAAATTTTTTGTAGAACATGTTTGATCTGTGCTAAACACAATGCACAAGGGAACTTCAGACCAAAAAGGGGACTAAAATAAGTTTCTTAATAGCAGTGTTTATTCTAACCATCATAATTTGTGTTGTGGTCATAGCATTGTGGTATCTGTTGTAGCATTGTAGCTCTTCATCTGACCTTCAGAGAAAGTCCGGCTACAAAGGGAGCTGCAATCATAGTTTGCAGCTGTCTCAAACCGGTGAAGATTGTCCACAGCTCTGCTACAGGTTATTAGGAAGGGCGCCAATCTACAGAAAGATGTCCACCCCCACACACAAGAAAATAGTACTGGTAGCCGGAATAATCTCAGTTGTAATAGTAGGAGCTATTCTACTATGGGAACGTTTTTATGAAGAAAGAAAAGATCTAGGTAAAAGACAAATAGATGTTAATACCTGCCCAAATGATGTAGGCATCAGAACCACAAAACTATGTGTACCAATACAAAAAACCACTACAGTAAAAATACCCTGGGGAACGCTTGGAACAGCACGTGATGGCGCAAACAACATGCCGCATTGTATAAGAAGTGGGAGTGGTATTTGACCTATGGAGATGTGCAATGGTGGAGTTGGAAATACTTAGTAGCAGAAACAGGACAGGACTGGTCTGATTGGTCCACAGGTCCAGCAATTAAATGGAGAAGACAATTGACCCTGATAAAAGATGGAGGAGGTCTAACCTTGACTGTAATCTCCCCCAACAACACGGGATGTACAGACTTTGTGGCGGCACCATATGTAGATTCTAGCCAAGGCCAATATTACTGGCAGATTCAAATATGCGTTAAAAACATTACTAAGCCACTTGCGGTAATACGGCATGATGCCGCCACACCTGAAAACACAACAAACAAATGGCATATGGGGCTAAAACTATTAGTGGAGTTTAAGACAGAACCAGTAACCCCGGATGACTGGTTCAAAATAACTACAGGAATATCTAAAATAGATAACAACTGGCTCTTAATGGCGGAACAGGCTGCCCAGGCAGCAAAAACAGATTGTGTAGTGTGCATGGGAGCCAGATTACTGCTACAAGTGGTTCCCTCAACGTTGACAGAAGAATGTCTAGTGGAAGTAATGAACAGCACAAGACTCTCAACAAATTGTACAATGTGGGATAATGTTTATCCCTTAACTACAGCTGAAAAACAAAAACCGATGTTCTCAAATAAGATTGCTCCAGGAAATTTTTCCTGCATTAACCGAACAGGTGTGGGATCAAACATAAGCAGACTCAATAAAGATCAATGTCACTCCATCATAGCAGTAGGTGTCAGCTTTAAACCTAAAGCACGCAGCGACATCTGGTGGTGGTGTGGGGACGACAAACTGTATGACAGGTTGCCATACAACACAACTGGTTTGTGTGCATCAGTGTCATTAATATTTCCCGTGTCTGTCATTCCACTCTCAGTGGCAGAGTTGTTGGGAACAGTAGCCAGTATATTTCCACATACCTGGAAAAGTAGAGTAAAAAGATCAGGATGGAGTAAAGATGACCCTACTTATATAAATAGCATAGGAATACCAAGAGGAGTTCCTGATGAATATAAGTTAGCAGATCAAGTAGCAGCAGGTTTTGAATCCACCATATGCTGGTGGTGCACAATAAATAAAAACGTTGATAGAATCAATTACATCCATTACAATGTGCAACGACTAGGAAATAAAACTGAAGAAGGATTCTCAGCCATCCATGAACAATTGTCAGCTACCTCTCTAATGGCTTTCCAAAATAGAATTGCTGTCGATATGCTCTTAGCTGAAAAAGGTGGAGTATGTTCAATATTTGGGCATCAATGTTGTACGTTCATTCCAAATAACACCGCAGCTGATGGGAGCCTCACCAAGGCCCTGGAGGGCCTTAGGTCACTTAACAGCAAAATGAAAGATCATTCTGGAGTTGACACCACAATGTGGGATGGGTTTGGAGAAATGTTTGGTAAATATAAACAATTAGTGCTATCTATCCTTATGTCAATAGCAGTCTTTGCAGCTATTCTCACTTTGTGTGGATGATGTTGTATTCCATGTATAAGAGCTTTGTGCACCCGTATAATAACCTCTGCTATTCAGCCAGTCAAAACAGAAATGTCAGAGATGTATGCTCTCCTGAGACCTGATGAGACAGAAGGAGACAGCGAAGGTGATGATGACCAGGAAGAAGAAGAGACTTCTCTGCATTTCCCTGATCTGTATCCTGACCCTAACGACAATTAGTTGTATACAGTAAACTTAAAGACCTCCTGCTACTTTTTCAATGACATGTACAGATAAAACACACCATGATGTCTTAACTGAAAATCTGAGAAGAAAAGGTTAATGATTGATGTATCAAGTGTTAAAACATTTATAAAGAGGAGGAAAATGTTAGGGTTAATTAATGATTATATATGTTTTAACTTTAATAGAAGTGAAGCTTGCTGTTCAGAGTGATTATATCTTATATGTACAAGAGCTGCAAGATAGAGACAGGATGTTCTAGAACATTCTGTCGGTGCAGCTGTTTCTAATCTTATGAGTGTGCATCCCTCCCTTTTTGTGCTTGGAACATTCTGTAACCAGGGCCTTTTCTCTTATCAATAAAAGGCAGAGAGAGCAGGGGCTGTTTCAGAGTGTGGTGTGGAGGCTTGTAACTGAGCAGCCTCTGAGACACTCTCACCTGCAGGTTAAAATGAACTAACTTCTCTGTGTCTTTCTTTGTGCAGAATTGTGAAAGTGTTTGGTGTTTAAACCTAACAGAGGGAGTCTCTGGAGGTTAGCCAGGAACAACTCGCTTCGCTCACAGGTGAGAACCAAACGCTGAGGGATAGCGTGAAAACACTTACCGATGGAATAGTGCAGCTCTCCAGAAACAAAATAAATAAATCAAAGAGACAATGCTGGATATACAGGCTCGGGGCATGCGGGAAAACCTTGTCTTCTCCGGCATCCCAGAGCGGGCAAAGGAGGACGCCGAATACAAGGTCCGTGAATTTCTCCAACGTCAGGTGAAACTCCCAAGTGACAAGGTAAAAAACATAACTTTCCAACCGACCTCAGTCAATTGTAGCAAAGTTCGAGCACTATAAGTAAAGAGAGCAAGTCAGAAGTTGGGGCAGAAAGCTGCGGGGAACGATCTTCAGCGTTAATGACCAGTTCCCAAAGGAGATTCTCGATCGGAGGGGAGTTTTATTCCCAATCAGGAAGAAATATATCACCGAGGGCACCAGAGCTACAGTGGTTGTAGATAAACTTTATGTCAATGGTCAGTTGTTCAGGACCGGGACATCACTCCGTGGCTTTATTAGGAGCAACAGCAGGTTAATCTAAAACATGTAACACTGGTTAGATAAGAGGTTAGATAACTGGCAAATGAAATCTAATGTAAAGCACAGCTCAGCATGATGATTACACTGTTTGCCCACTCCATCACACTACTATTCATGTAGGGCCTTGGGTGTAGGTGTGTCATTGGAGTGCCGCAAGGATTTTCCATCTCTGCCGTCCCATGGCAGCCTGTGCCCCAATTTTATTGTACAACTAAGACTCTCATTTATAACATTGTCATGACATTCACATGTAGGGCCTTGGGTGTGAGTGTGGCCAAAGGCATCAAGAGGGAGGGTATTTTATTACCCTAACCTCTGGTGCCCGCGCTGACCTCTAAGGGTTAAGTTGCATGTAGACATTGAGGGTTCTGGGTCCTGTCTTTCTTTTTAAATGCATACTACATCAGCACCACACCGGGAGACGGTGCAGGCTTTCTGGTCAGGATCTGGGCTGCGTTTGGGGTTCACGTTCGGGTCTTGGGGGTTGCCTGTGCTGGGGCTGGCTTTTTGGCCCTCTCGGGATCGTTCGGATTGCCTTGGATCTCAATCCCTGGCTTGGGTGCCCGGTCCGTCGGTTGGGGGGGGTCCCGGGCTCCGATAATGGGGTCTTGGCCGGTGATGTGCAGTGTTGATTGAGATGTGGCTTCGCTTTGGTGGAGGGACTGGCCATTCTGCTTGGTGCAGCGAGGTGTGCCATGCGGGAGGGTGGGTGGCTGGAATCCTGGGGCACCTCCGGGGTTTGGGTGTGGGGTTGGCGGGGTGCCCGGTCCTTGGCGTGCTGTGTTGGCCTTCCTGCAATGCTTAATTCTGTGGCTCAAGGACTAGAGGGTGGCGTGGGGGGCTGCAGCAGTATCTGGATCGGCTGAGCTGAGCTGAATAATGTTTCTACCTGGGCTATCATTGCACCGGCCCCGAGTGCTTGCCGCTGGCCAGGGACCTCTTGCTGGCCATAGACGGCTGCCGACAGGGTGTGTGGGCTCGTCGGTGCAGCTCCCTGGGGCTTCTGCACTGTGGCTGCTGGGTGGTTCTCCTAGGACACTCCCCAGCTCTTCTCTGGGGGGTGTTGTGGTAGTCCCGCCGGTGGTTCTTCTGGGGTTCCTGTGCTCTGGGGGGCCTTTGGATGTCTGCGGCTTGGATCTCCTCTGTATCTGTCCCGGGTCCAGGGGGGTAGATCTGTGGCTCCTCACACTCACTATTGCATATTTTTATGGAGAAACCTTGTATATACAAGTGCGCGCACACATTCAGAACCAAAGGTGTATAGATTCAGGGGTTAACAGATACACAAATGTTCTATATTGAGCTGCATTTACCACTAAAACATCTTGTATTGATAAGTACCGTGCACTTTTTGGTAAAAAAGCTGGTAATATGAACGTTTCTGCAGGTGTAGAAGCAAGCAGGGTGTTATCTTGTATTTTCTTCATCATTCTTTCTTTTCTTTATTATTTTCTCCTTCTCTCCCCTTTTCCTTTTTGCCCGCCCATTCTCTCTTTCGTGCTTCTTTTTTTTTCCTATTCATTTTTGTCTCCGTAACAACTAAAATAATCCCAAAGCAGTTTCTAATAAAGTTTCTTTTTATGAACATCAAGCAGAGCTTGAAAGCACAGGTCTCAAACTCCACTCCTCGAGGGCCAGTGTCCTGCAACCTTTAGATGTGCCTCTGCTTCAACACACCTGAATCTAATAATTAGGTCATAAGCAGGATTCTGGAGAACTTGACTGCATACTGAGGAGGTAATTCGGCCATAGATTCAGGTTAGTTGGACCAGGGACACATCTAAAACTTGCAGGACGCCAGTCCTAGATGACTGGAGTTTGACACCCCTGTTCTAGAGATACCAGAGGATATTGTAGCAGCAAAAATGCTTCTATCCAAAGTAGGACATTTTCCTCTACAAACAAGAATGTTTTACTGTTTGTACTGTTTACTGCAGAGTATGTTGCTGTACTGTACCTTTACGTTCTTGACCATGTTGATCTGTTGAGGTGACAAAATAGAAAAGAGAGATTAATGCACTGAAAATAATGTAAACAATACTATTTTCCCTATAAATAATGAAAGCTGAAATAAACAAACATTAAACTTGAAGGAAAACTGATTCTCACCATCAGCACGTCCATGGAGGAGAGTAATGAGCGCTACAATAAAGATCAAGACATGGTCAGACATTATCCAACTGATTAAGAAAATAAATCACAACGTTATTTGTTTTTGGAGAAGATTAAACTTAAATGGATTTTATTTTAAAAAAGTTTCAGAAAGATATAAATAAACACATTAACTGCAGAAATTCACAAACAGCATATCTTTATCTTAAACCGAGCCAAGATAACAGCTGTTTACAATGCTGATTACAAAAAAGAGGAAAAAGACTTGAGCGTTCTGTTTTTAAAGCTGTCAGATCTCAACAGAGGTGTACAGTAACCTGTCATCATGAAGAAACATTTTCTTTAAATACTGAACAGAAAGTTAGTGATTTGCTTACAGAAAAAGCCCAGCATGTAGAGCAGAGCGTTCCTCATCCTAACATCCAGACCTGCAGCACAGCCTGTCAGAAAGGCTTCAACTTTATTTAACTATATTAATATAAAAGGACAAGTTAAGTCTAACATATATGAAACTAACATGTTTCCTGCTTCTACATCTTAGTGTACCCTCTCTGTGTTTCCTTCCCTTTTACAGAAACTTCACACCACAGCAGCAGCTTTGACGACAGCAGTTGATTATTGTTCCCTGGTACTATTAACTGAGATTCAAAGATATTAGAAGGTTATTTTTGATTTAAAGATTTTATTTTAAATGTTAAACATGTCACCGAACATTAGTCAACTGTTTTGGATAAACAAAACCATAATCAGCTTTATTGCCAAGTTTGTGTAGACAAAGAAGGAATTTGACTCTGGTACACTTTGCTCTCAGTGAATTTTTTTTTTTGTCAATATAAATGGAAATAAAAAATATTTTAAATATACATATACTGTATATACAGAAGTGGATTTACAAGAGAAGATAATATGAATTCAGTCCAAGTATGCATGGTGTTGTACAGGGACTCTGACTCTCAAGTGTTCATCAAAGAAACAGCCTGGGGGAAGAAACTGTCTCTGTGGCGGCTGGTTTTAGCAGACTGCGTTCAGTAGCGAACTGTCTCCGTGTCGCTTAGATTTTTTATCATGAGGCATGAGAGAGCCGACTCTATTGTCGTTTGTTGCCGCTGTTCAGGCGTTGTTTTCAGAGAGGGGGAGAGGAGAGGTGGCAGGGGCTTAGCATTAGCTCTCGTCTGGGATTGTAATGTTTTACATTCTGCGTGCTCCAGCGTGTGGCACTGGTTCAGGTGGTAAAACAGATTGTTGGTATTCCCCGACTTTGTTGGAACATGCGCTCAATGTAATTTGCAGTGCACATTACTTTGTTTTTTTTGTCCAACTGTAAATGGCCAAAATACCTCCACATGACTAAACTACTCAGACCCTTCTTGTCACCAGTGTCGTTGGCCGTTTTTCTGTCTTTTCTTCTTTTGGGGCACTAATTTTTTTTTGTGATGTCCAACCTGAAGTAAGAGGCTACAGCTGCACAAACATTAGCCATCAGCACCTTTGCCTGCAACTGTGCTGTTTGCCTCAATGTTACTTTGCGTGACTTTATTCCAGCCACATGATTGGTCCAGCACGGAGCAACTCTTATTATTAATGACTATTCGTCTTATCTGTATTAAAGGTCTATATCGACTCTTTCTTATATGTCTTTTAAGAAAGAATTCTATCGACAGATATATATTGCTATTGTTTTATCACCCAGCTCTGTTTACAACCAACATTATAATGATGACTTTGCAATCAAACTATCCTTCTATCTACTGTCTATCCTCATTTATCCAAGCAGGGTCTTAGGGGGGCTATTGCCTATCTCCAGTGGTCATTTGGCGAGTGGCTGGGTTCACCCTGGAAAGGTCACCAGTCAATCAAAGGGCAACAGAGAGGCACCAGAACAAACAACAAGGCATAAGCACACTCACTGCTAAGTGCAATTTTCTAGAGACCAGGGGCCTCATGTACGAAGCGTACTTACACACAAAACCCACCTAAATACACTGAAATATGACTATATTCAGTTCGGTTTAATTCATGGAGCATCAAACCTGATGTTTTTTCATGAGTTTGAGCTTTTATGGTTTAAACACGAATAATGAAGCTGAATCACATTTAGCCTCATACAATAACGTAACACCTCAGAAAAAGATAGAAACAACCTCAGGCGGATGAAAACTGTAAACCTTTCTCTGTTATTGTCACCTGTAGATGGAAATGCACATCGGTCTGTGTGCTGAGGGACATAAAATGCATGTCAATCATCTAAGGGGCACTTTCATTCTCACTGAAAAGAAAACTGTGTCGGATCAGCAGATTATTTCCAAACAAGTCAGGTTTAATGATTCCTAAAGTGAAAAGCTGGAGACAATCAAACATGTCCATAAATAGTTGCATAAAGTTGTGTATAATTGCGGAACAATGGCAGGTTTAGTACAGCTGGAGGACATTGCCAATGGGAGAAGTCAGAGGGAGCGTGTTTTTCAGTGATGGAACTGACCTGCTGGCACATAATGATGAATGGCTTTTTAGCCGGTTTAGATTGCCCAGGGCAACTATCTTGGAGCTCTGCATGGAGCTGGCCTCAGTGTTACAGAAGGAAACTAGGAAGATCCGTGCGTCACCAGTTCAAGTTCTCACTACGCTGCGGTCCTTTCATCCAGAGCTTTTCAGAGAGAGCTGACTGACAGGTCGGGTATTCAACAGTCATCCTTGAGCCTGGCCATGCCAGCCATATGGGACGACCTCATCCGTATGTTGCTCAGATATATAAAGTTCCCCTAAACTGTGGCTCTCATTTGCAGCGAGGAGCTGATTTCTGAATGTAATCAGAGCTAAGGACAGCACCCATAATGCTTTAAGGGCCCCATCTGGATGTGAATATGCTTTTATGAATAGAAAGCATTTTCATTCAATGAATGTGAAACCTATGTGCAAATGTGTCTCACAAATGCAATGGCACGATGGCTTCCTCAACTCATGATGCCTTTATACTAGAAAAATAATTAGAACTAATCTAATAATAATAGTTGTGTTGGAAACAAACCTCCATGTGTGATGGCTGGCTTCTAGGTACATTTTTTATGTGATGTCCTGAATGGTTGTAAAGATTTTAAGTACTTCACATAGTGTGTGTGGTGAGTCTTCCTAATAGAAATATAGGAGGCATATTCAGTCATTACAATGATCAGCATTGAGCCATAATAGAGCTCCATGGAACAGCTAGACATCGCTGTTTGGTTTAGATACACACAATGTAGAACTAAACGGGTTAGAGACGACAAAAGTTTTATTTTCAGTCAGGTTTGAGTCACTGATGTCATTCAAGAAGTTGTTGGTTTGCTGTAACTGACTACAAACATTCCTCATGGTGTGTAGACACAGTTTTTCTTAGCGTTTTTCTGCTCAAAGGATCCGGTTCTGACTGTCACAGCACTGTTGCCATGGTTATTTGGACAGGTGGTGGGTGCCTTCTGGTTATTTAAACTACTTTGCATATTTATTCATGGGCGGAGACTTGGGGTCCAAGCGCCACGTGGAGCTTCGCCAAATTCACCGCAAATTAGGAAGTGTGAAGGCTACTTATGCTGTGACAATGACTACGCACACTTTCGTACATCTGAATTGTGTGCTGCAAGTTTCACAATTTCTTCCTTTTGCAAACTTTTAGTATGAAAGCTGCACACTCTTTCATGCATGAGGTCCCAGATAACCATGCATGTTTTTGGATTATGGGAGGAAGTTGAGGGGAGAACCCAGGTATGCATGGGGAGTAAATGAAAACCCCACGCAGAAAGATCCCTGACCAGGACTTGAACTCAGGAACATCTTGGTGCAAAGCAATACTAAAACTGTTGGGGAAATGGAGCATTAATATGCTGTGCATCATGGGAGCTTATCTGCACATAATAACTGTCTAAACATAGTTTGTGTGTGGGTGGGTGGGGAGTGAGTATGAAAAGTCATAACATTTGATCAGTCTGATTGTGTAAAAGATGGCTGCTGTTCCTGGAACAAATGACTGAGTAACAAGATGGCTGATCTGGTGGACCACATGTTGCATGTAAGACTATGTGCTCTGATCCATTGGTGCTTCAATACATGCAGTGCAGAATACAGTAGATTCTGGATTGATTGAATCTAGTCATGGGAAAGAAGAAGTTCATTTGTGTCACAGATGTTCTAGGTTGAACAATGTAGTGTTCAACCCTGAAGAACAGTTAATACCACTGGACCAAAACAACCATAAAGATCAATCACAAACATTAAAAAACATAATAATAATAACATATATATATAGCACTGTTGCCTTGCAGCAAGAAGGTCCTGGGTTCGATTCCCGACCAGGGGTCTTTCTGCATGGAGTTTGCATGTTCTCCCCGTGCATGTGTGGGTTCTCACCGGGTACTCCGGCTTCCTCCCACTGTCCAAAGACATTCCTGTTAGGTTAATTGGTCTCTCTAAATTGCCCTTAAGTGTATGAATGAGTGTGTGTGTGGTTGTTTGTGTGTTGCCCTGCGATGGACTGACGACCTGTCCAGGGTGTACCCCGCCTCTCGCCCCTAGACTGCTGGAGATAGGCACCAGCTCCCCCGTGAACCACTATGGAATAAGCGGTAGAAAATGATTGACTGACTGACTATATTTACACCT
>NW_025917699.1:0-77103 GCF_021462225.1 Girardinichthys multiradiatus | reverse complement strand
GGAATCAATTCACCGCACCTTCTCTTCAAAATGTAATAATTTAACACAAAAAACCAACTCTAAGTTAAAATATGTCAATTAAAAAACACTAGACTACAACCATTCAACTAAAACTACCAAACAAAATAAAGGAATACAGAAACTAATGAAACTATATACAAATAAAAGATAAAAGGGGACCAATAAAATTGATGCAATGATGTCATAGTTCAGTGTTGATATTTAGGTTTAAGAACCAGGATTTATTTTGAGGAATCTGGAAATCAGGTCAAGTTAGTTTTAAAAGTAATTAAGGGCAACAACTGGTATATGTTCAAACAACCAGTCACAACACAAAACAGAAGGTAAGTAAACATTATTTTAATAAAATTATTTTCAAAAGAATAACTTCCCAAATTAGAAATCTATAACATTTTGGGACAATTGATTTTCAATGGTATGTAATTATTCTTCAGCACATGGTTGAACAGAGTTATTACCACTTAAAATGGAAGTGAGAAACTTTATTTGAAGACGCCAGGGGTCGAACCGCAAATGGACGGATAGAGAGATGTGGTGATTCACATCTAGGTCACCAGCTGCTAAGACAAAGAAAATACCTTATTCAATAATTGTATACGTTATTTTAAATACCATACAATACAAATATTAATGTGTATACAAGCATTGATGGTGCGTTATCCAACGATTACGGAGCGAATGAGACAAGCTCTGTTGTAAACAAAGCTGTATACCATGTTTATAAGCAAGGCTATTAGCCTGTTAGCCACTAGCAAAGACAACCTTTAGCATGTTTTAAGCAGTACTGGAACACATTTTTAGCAGGTTAGTTCAAAGCGATTAAACAAAAACACTGATAAAATGGAGCAAAATCCCATTACTGGACCATCACTGTTTAAAACATCTCATTGAAATAACATTTGTTTCATCTTTAAAACACAGAACAAATAAAACTAGCCTCATACCACCACAAACAAAAGCTAAACACAATGAAATTAACAATATTTAGGTTGTTTTATCCTAAACTAATTTTCTTTAACAAGACACTGCCTCTTAAGTGGACTGTTCTTATGAACAGAAGTCAAGGACATTCTAAGGGCGTTAAGTTGCCCTGTCAGCCCATGAGTCTCACCTTAAATGGCAGTCCAGAACCATGCCCAGGTACTTCTAGCATTAGTCTCAATTTGATCTCCATCGATGATGGTTGGGGAGAATGACTGAAGCTTCCTGAAGTCAATAGCAAGTTGGATTTTTTGCACCAATTAGTGAAAAGGCCTGAACTAGTCCATGCTCCTCTCCTTTGTCGTCTAAAAGGGACATGTCGTCAGCATATTTAATTAAATGTCTATTAGGGAAAGTGCTTTTGCAGGAGTTTGTGTACAAGGTGAATAACAATGAAGATAAAACACACCCCTGAGGAGAGCTTGTGCTGGTAATTGTTTTGTCAGAGAGTGTTGAACATGCTGGACTCTACATGTTAAAAAATCTGTAATCCATAAAACCAAGCAATGTGCGATGAAACACTCTCATTTAAATCTGTTAAAGCCCTAGGCTGAATGGTGGCCCTGGCAAACATAACTAGCAATGGGTTTGTCTTTTCTGTAAATTCTATCATCCTGGTTTAGATTTGACTTGAAGGTAAAGTGTTTTTCCACATTCATCACAACCAAAAGGTTTCTCTCCTGTGTGAATTCTCATGTGATTGTTTAAAACTGACTTGAAGGCAAATCTTTTTCCACATGCATCACAACTAAAAGGTTTGTCTCCTGTGTGAATTCTCATGTGATTGTTTAAAGCTGACTTGAAAGCAAATCTTTTTCCACAAGCATCACAACTAAAAGGTTTGTCTCCTGTGTGAATTCTCATGTGTCTGTTTAAATGTGACTTGAAGGCAAATCTTTTTCCACATGTATCACAACTAACAGGTTTATCTCCTGTGTGAATTCTCATGTGTGTGTTTAAATATGACTTGGAGGAAAATATTTTTCCACATGTATCACAACTAAAGGGTTTGACTCCTGTGTGAATTCTCATGTGTGTGTCTAAATGTGATTTGTAGGTAAATCTTTTTCCACAAGCATCACAACTAAAAGGTTTGTCTCCTTCGTGGATTCTCATGTGTGTGTTTAAATGTGACTTGCAGGCAAATTTTTTCCACAAGCATCACAACTAAAAGGTTTGTCTCCTGTGTGAATTCTCATGTGTGTGTTTAAATATGACTTGGAGGAAAATCTTTTTCCACATGTATCACAACTAAAGGGTTTCACTCCTGTGTGAATTCTCATGTGTGTGTTTAAATATGACTTGGAGGAAAATCTTTTTCCACATGTATCACAACTAAAGGGTTTGTCTCCTGTGTGAATTCTCATGTGGTTGTTTAAATATGACTTGAAGGAAAATCTTTTTCCACATGTATCACAACTAAAGGGTTTGACTCCTGTCTGAATACTGATGTGTTTGCCTAAACTTGACTTGTAGGTAAATCTTGTTCCAGATGCATCACAAATGAAAGGTTTGTCTCCTGTGTGGACTTTTGTGTGCCTTTTGAGATCTCGTTTCAAGTTAAAACTTTTACCACACTCACCACAGTTAAAATCTTTACTACCCGTCTGAAACTTCGTCAGTGAATCTATGTTGTTTTCTCTGAAACATGTCTCATTACCAGAACAATCTGAAGACGTTAATCTTGGATGACATGTCATGTGACTCTGAAGAGAGCGTCTGGTAGCAAATTTTCCCCCACGCTCAGAGCAGCTCAAAGATTTGTTGACAGTGTTTCTGCCTGATCCTGAAGTCCTGCTCTCCTTCCAATCATCCTCACTGTCTTCAGTTTCAGAGTCTGATAAGTGTTTAAGCTCAGATTCATGATGCTTCACATCATCATCCTCTTCATCATTCTCACTATCTTCAGTTTCAGAATAGTTGGAAGAGTCTCCATGAGTATTTAGATCTGGGTTCCTGCTGGATACTGATGTTCCACAGTCCTCTACTTTAATTCCTACTTTTATCTGGTCAGTTGAGATGCTTCTTAGAAGATCTCTCTCTTCTGTTTTGTGTTGATGAAGCTGAGAGAGCAGAGGTTTCTCTTCATCCTCTTCACTCTTCATATGAACAACAGTTACTGGAAACCTGGTATCATCAGTCTCCTTCTTCACATTCAGTTGTTCTCCATCCTGGCTGGACCAGATTCTTTCATTTTCCTCCTTTATGTGGAGGAGCTCCAGCTCCTGCTGGTCCATATCAGGACTCTGTTCTTCAGGAGCCTCTTCTTTAAAATCTGCAGACATCATTGAAACACTTTATATGCATAATGAACAACTTTATCTTGACAATGTTACAAAGATGATAAAGATTAAAACTAGAGAAAAGAATCTGATAAATATTATCAGTGAACAGTACAGTAGATAAAATCAGAGAGGCCACAATGGTGTGATAACCTGGACTGTAAATATATTGGTTTCACGGTGTCATGGTTTAACACTAGAACTCCCAGGGCCGTCAATTTGACGGTTTTGAAAGTTTGACATGACATAACTCTGGTTTATTAAAACTCTTATCTTCCTGGCATCCTGACCTTTTCTAAACCTGTGTCTTGTGTATTCCTATGTCTCTATTTAAAGATCTAAGTATTTCTACCTCAGCCGCTATTTTGACGGCCCTATTATTTACATTGATATTTTTTTTCCCGCGGCTGAGTATACGCGCGTGCGTTACCTAGCAACCGCCACTCTAGAACGTAGTCTGAGAAGGAGATTGTTGGCATCCTACAAATAGCTTCTAGAAGGATGTTTTCTGCTCAAGAGGCATTGGAGATGCTTCAAAAATTAGATGATTGTGATTCTGGGGTCGAGAGGGATTCTGACGGCTCTTGGTCAGCATTCAGTTCCAGTGACAGCGGGTCAGCCTCCCCCAGCTAAAAAAACACAAGTCGCACCGTTAGCCGGAGGTTGTGGCGCATTATTTCAAGGAAGTAAAAGACTAGCCTATGTAACCATTTTATCATTTTAGGCTATAGTTTACAGATTAGTAAACCAATAATATATAAACTATAGCAACAGTGCCACAATCAGCGCAGGTTCAGAGACAGGGAGACGTGCCAGGTGATCAGTGTCCAGCTACAAACCCAGCAATCCATGCTGAGCTGTGCTTTACATTAGATTATAACTGCGTTATCTAACCTCTTATCCAACCAGGTCCCTGAACAACTGACCATTAACAGAGTTTATCTACAGCCACTTCAGTGATATATTTCTTCCTGATTGGGAATAATACTCTCCTCCAATCGAGGATCTCCTTTGGAAACTAGTCAATGACGCTGAAGTTCGTTCCCCGTAGCTCTCTACCCCGACTCCTGACCTGCTCTTTCTGCTTGTAGTGCCTGAATTTCACTACAAATGGCCGAGGCCGGTTGTTGTCGGGCTTCTTACCTCCGAGCCAGTTAACACGATGGAATGTGATGTTTTTAAACTCGTCACTTGGGAGTTTTAGCTGACTTTGGAGAAATTCCCAGATAGTGGATTCAGCATCCTCCTCTGCCCGTTCCGGGATGCTGGAGAAGACAAGGTTGTCCCGTATGCCTCGAGCTTGTATATTCAGGATGGTCTCCCTCATTTATTTGTTTCAGACAGCTGCATCATTCCATCGGTTTCTTTACCTTATCCCTCAGCGTTTGTTTCTTGGCTGTGAGCGAAGCTTGTTGTTTGTGGCTGAACTCCAGAGATTCCCTCAGAGCTTGAAAATTCCTTGTGGAGAACCTCCACCAGGGTAAGACGAGCATCCAGGCTGGGTATCTTCTTGTCAATAGAGTCCAGGACATCAGCGTAGCTTTTCTCTGGAGAGATAGTGGAGGTGCTGGCCGAGCATTCTGAACGGGGGTATCTTGATGCTGGTGTGGTCATGGATGCAGATTTTTGTGTTTTGCCCATTACTATGTTGTCAAAACATTGGTCTACCTAGCTCTCCAGGCTGTCTAAGGTTTCCTCTTCCAGTTTGTTTTATTGGGAAATATGAGACAGTGGTTAGTATTTTAAAAGTTTCTATGTTGGGCTTCAATTTATGGGCTTGTTTTACTTGAGTTATTACTTGAGCACAGCTCTCACGAGATCTCAGCCACTCATCATGTCCTCACGTCCATGCTTCTCACTTAATACTTCCAATTATTAAGTGCAAGCAGCCAAACAATCACATTTTCATAGTATATTCTGAATAGCTAAACACGGTGATTGATTTTGGATATGAATAATACATTATATATTAATTATGATTGTTAAATTATATTTTTTCCTAAATATTCATAATCAAATAATCATAATTTCACAACATGCCATTCTTTTTTTTTTTACCGTGTCCTGTCCGGCAGAATATCGCTCAGAATTGTTGTCTGAGTGCCAAGAAATTGCCCAACAGATTTACTTTCACAAGCAGAGCATCACAGCTAATGATTTAAAGCTCTGCTTGACATTTATAAAACAAACTTTATTATAAACTTCTTTGGGAATATTTCAATTGTTACGGACACGGAGACTGAAATTAAAAGGAAAAAAGAAGTTCAAAAAAGAGAGAGATGGGGAAAAAGGAGGAAAGAGTGGAGGAGAGAAAGAAGGATAAAGAGAATACAAGATTACACCCTGCTTGCTTATACAGCTGCAGGAACCCCAGGAGAACCACCGCTGGGATTACCGCAACCGCCCCAGAGAAGAGCAGTGGAGAGTCCCAGGGGAACCACCCAGCAGCGACATTGCTGAAGCACCAGGGAGCCGCAGCGACGAGTCCACAGGCACCGCCGGCAGCCGTCCACGCCCGAGCAGATCCAGGCATGGACCCAGAGGCCCAAGACCCCGGGACACACCACCCCCCAAGCAGAGGCCCGACAGAGCACAGGGGGCCAGGCCCCGGCAAGCAGCCACCGGGAGTGAGCCAGCCCACACCAAAGCACCCGGTCGCGGACACCGAGAACCACAAGTACACCAGCAGGAGGTGGTCCCCTTCCCTCCTGGGGCAGAGGCAGGCAGACAGCGCCGGTACTGCCCAGACCCGGGTGACCCCGGCCCAGCTCCCGCCCCCCTGCCCCGAACCCAGTCCCCAAAAACCCCCATCCACCTCCGGAGAGGGGGCTATGTACAAAAGAGGGGTCCACATGGCCCAAAGCAACCCGCCAACCGGAGCCGCCACAGGACGGAGCAGTCCCGACCCCCCAACGAGCTCCGATCCCAACCCCATGAGTCTCCCACCCCCAGTGAACCCCAACAAGAACCTCCCCACAGGGCCACCCCCAACAAGGACACCGATATTGAACACATCCCCCCGAACCCAAACGCCACAAATCTCCACCCCCACAGGGGCACACCCCCACAGGTGAACTCCGCGGCCCAGAAGCCGATGAAGCCACACCCACACAGCGCAAGCTCCACACACAGCCCCTCTCTAAGAATCCCCGCCGCACCACGATCCCCCACAACACAGCGCGCCGCAACGGCAAGGCAAGGGCCCTGCGCAACGCCACCCCGCCCACTGGCACAACAGGGCAGACCCCACCCAGCACCGCACCCACAACCGGACCCCCGACCCCACACCGTGACAGGACAAACTCATCCACCAAGAGGTCCCCGGCCAGCGTCAGGTACCCAGGGCCGATGACCCCACCACACCCCCCTCAGCAACAAGAAAAAAACACTACATCACTGCCACTGCAACGACCGCCCAGTGAAAAACACTATGCAGCTCAGCTCCACCATCACCGCCCAGCCGATCCAAACGCCAGTGACCCCACGCCCTAGAAGTGCTTGAGCCAAGCTTTGACTGATTGATTGAAACTTTATTAATCCTCAAAGGGGAAATTAATTTATCCCAGCATAAAATACACCCATAAAAACAAACAATATGCACTAATAAAAGTCTAAAAGACACACACAGAACCCCACTCCAACATGGGGCTGGTGAGCAAACTGCAGAGGCTTCTGGGCTGCACACACCCGTGTCCTCAGGTGCACCAGAACCAGCCTCTCTCTGACCTTCATAATGTGGGAGGTCAGAGCTATGGGTCTATAGCCATGAAATCCTTTAGAAGGTACTTTCTTTGGCACTGGGACCAGACATGATGTTTTCCATAGCTCTGGAACTCTTTGTTGCTTCAGGCTCATAGCAAAGGGGTACTGCAGCACTCCACTCAGCTGACCCACACAAGCCTTCAGAACCCTTGGGCTGATAACGTCAGGACCAGGAGATTTCCTAGGGTGAAGCTTTTAAAGATCTCTACGCACCTGGTCAACAGAGATATCAAAGCTACATGCAGAAGATAAATGAGGAGGGGGAGTCAGACCCAGGACCTTCGGGCTACCGCTGAGAGGTAGTCAATGTAACAACAAAGCAGAATTAAAGCTGCTACTGGGGTGGGACATTCAAACCAGTTTCAAGTTTTAGGCCGCGGTTCATTTTTATTAAACTAAAACTGAATTAATGATGCTGGATTGTTATGCTGGGCCAAAGGAAGAAATACTGCTGGAGTCACTGGATTTGAAAAGCATGACCAGTTATTTTTTATTAAAATTAAGAAAGTTCAGTGCCATCCATGCCCAGATGTCACTAAGACAATGAAGGAGAGGCTAATCAGAAACATTATGTTTTAAAGGGAAAGAGACTTGACAGTAATCAGCACAAAAAGAAAACGCAATCTCAGGGCTCCAAGAATGGAGCCTTGAGGTATCCCCCAGGGAAGGTAAAATCATCCACCATGACCCAGAAACTCCTATCAGAGAGGTAGGACCTGAACCATTAAAGAGCTGAGCCAGTGATGACCACCCACTGCTCCAGTCTAGAGATGAGAACGTTATGATCCACTGGATCAAAAGCAGCTGGTAAATCTAAAAGCAGTTCCCAGAATCCGTTGCTAAGAATACATCATCAAAAATCCCTAAAAGAGCCGATTCAGTGGTAAGTTTTAAACCCAGACTGGAACACTTCTATAATCATATATTTATCCAGTAAGGCTTCAGCTGGTTGTAAACTGTTGTTCCAAAATTTTGGACAGAAAAGGGTAACTTGGAGATCGGCCTAAAGCTTAACAAAGCAAAATGATTGAGGCCAGATTTCACAATAGTATGTTTAAAATTGTTCTGCTCCACGCTGGAGGTCAAACTACTGATAATAACTTTAAGGATAAAGAGGCCAATAGAAGAAGAAAACTCCTTAAGACGACGTGGAGGAAGAACATCACAGGGGGAGTGTTGGAAAATATTTAAAATATATAATAGGGTCTGCATTGTTATGCTCAAGTTAGGTTTAATAATGTGTGAAATAAATGTATTGTGTAACTTAGTGGCTTGCTCAAAAGAGGCCTCTGTGCATGTGTGTGTGTCTGGCTTAGATATAATCTGCCCTGCAACTGTGAAGATATTTCTGTACATGTCTCAGATAACAGCCAAAAGTAGAATAGCAGGAATGTTGTCAAGGTTGAACAGACAGCTGAATGCCAGGTGTAAGAGTTCAACTGACACTCAGCTAAAAATATGTGTTTTTTCTTGGTAATTGTACACGCCTTGCTTTTGAATAAAAACCCTGTCTGGGGAGAAAAGAGGAGAAGTTTTCTTGGTGACTCAGCTGGAACACCTTTCCCCGGCCGGGCAGAAGAAACTGCGCAGACTCTATGTTTCCTTTTATTTAGTTTTACTAAAACAGTATAGCATATGACTTAGCTTTACCAAAACAAACGAACACGCAGGAGTTTCTGGGAACAACTCCAACAGGAGCCAGATGGTTTTATACTGATAACCAGTGTCTCTAGAGAGGAATGCACATGCACATTAAGAGCAGTGTTAAAGGAGACATCTGCAAAAACCACTTTTTTAGCCTTTAAATACATTTTGTTGTGAACTTTGAGTCTGTAGGAGAGCAGAATAGTTTAATTTAGTCTCTCCAGGTTCTGCGTAGATATCTTTATAATCTGTTTGCATCGTATTTTCCCGGCAGTTTCAGCTCAGGAAACGTCTCATTTCTTCCTCCTTTTTGTGAAGCAAATCTACTTTAGATCATAAAAGACAACCAGATGCACCAGACTGTTAGCTGCCAGACAGGAGACACACACACAAACAAATCCTTACTCTTGATAGGAGCTGCAGTTAATGGAAACCTGGTATCAGTCTCCTCCTTCACAGTGAGCTGCTCTCCTTCCTGACTGGTCCAGAGTTCCTCCTGTTCCTCCTTTATCTGGAGGGGCTCTGGCTCCTGCTGATCCACATCAGGACTCTGTTCTTCAGGAGCCTCTTCTTTAACATCTGCTGGCAGCACTGAAACACATTACATGCATTATGAACAACTTTAACTTCATGTTTCTAAGCTGGTAAAGATTCACATTAGAGAAAAACATCTGATCAGCAGTTTAGAGAAAACTGAACCTCAGGAACTGACAGTTTAGGTCATGTGCAGAATCTCATATTTAACCCCTGAATTAAATCACTATTATATAAAACATAATTGCCTGAGTTTTGCTGTGAAGCAGATGGTTTGTGAAGTAGAGATTGTTCATATGAATAGAGCACAGAGACCAGAAATAAACACATTTCATCATTTAGTGCAGTGATAAGAAAAAGGAGACATAATTTATCATAAACCAACAACTACTTGTTCCTTAAACAATCCTTCAATGTGTGAAATATGCATCAGGCGGCATTAGTGGACAGTTTCTGAGAGAAATACATCAGAACCCATGAGATCTATTCTATTTTATGATTAGTTGTAGCTTTAATTATTAATTATCACTTTTATATCAGTGAGCGTTATTATTCAATGATGGGAACACGTTTTACTCCATGCTTGTGGCTTTATGTTCAGAATATTTGACGTGCAAACGATAGTTTAATATGCACTGAAGGAGCTCTCTCTACATCAGCAACAAGAAGATTACAGAACAGTTTCTGGTTATTTTATTGAACTTCATATTCAGTGAGATGTTTTGTCCTAAACTAGAGGTCTGTTACCTTTACAATAAAAAGAGCAATTTTTGCCCTCAGTCCAGCTACATAAAACTAATTTAAAGACGCAAACATTACATGGCCTTTTAAAAAGACAAGTTATAGTTTCTGATAAATATTGAAGGAGTTGTTCCCAGAAACTCCTGCGTGCTCGTTTGTTTTGGAAAAACTAAGTCATATGCTATACTGTTTTAGTAAAACTAAATAATAAAAGGAAGCACACAGTTTCTTTCGCCCAGCTGGGGAAGAGATTCCAGCTGAGTCACCAGAAACACTTCTCTGCTTCTCTCCCCAGACAGGGTTTTTATTCAAAAGCAAGTGTTATATATCAAAAATTGTAATGTGTTCTTATGTTCATAACAGTGTGGAATTAGTCTGAACCTGTAGCGCTTAGAAAGTTAACTGTGCAGAACAACATGTATTATTTGTGAACTTGAAAAAACAGGCACTGAAGGGTGTGAGTGCATGTGTTAGTTTCATCAATAGAAGATGCCTCAGAACTGACCTTCAGCAAAAGAATGTGTGAGAAACTGATAAGGCGCTGCACAACAAATGTAAAATGTATACTCCCTGTAGTATGTGTGTGTCCAATAAAAGAACGGTGTAGGGGAGAAAAAAAGTAGAAGTGTTCCTGACTACACAGAGACAGCACAAGGCGTGTACAATTACAAAGAAAAACACATATTTTTAGCTGAGTGTCAGTTGAACTCTTACACCTGGCATTCAGCTGTCTGTTCGACCTTCACAACATTCCTGTTATTCTACTTTTGGCTGTTATTTTCAGACATGTACAGAAATATCTTCACTGTTGCCAGGCAGACCACAGCCAAGTCAGACACACACACACACCTGTTTTGAGCAATCCACTAAGTTACACAGTACATTTTATTTCACATATTATTAAACCTAACTTGAGCATAGCTATGCAGACCATATTAAGTATTTTAAATATTTTCCAACAATATCTACTATGTTAAAATGTGTTTTCATTTTTAAAGAACCTATTTTATTTTTAGGTTCTAAAATAATGAGAAAAAGGATGGACACATTTTCCTCTATTGGATGTTGATATTTGTGGAAAATTACACCACATAGTTTCTAACCTGATGACAAGAAAAATAAATGTTGGGAAAAGTTTGTGGAAATCTAAATAACTGCTAAAACCTGCAATTATTATTTTATCTTCATTTTTAAAAACAAACACACATCAGATCCATTGACTTATATCGGCTCACTTCACCGCAGTTAGATGATCCTCTGTCGTTTCAAACTCTAATATTTCTGAGCTGGGCTCCAGAAGCTCCTGCTGATGTTTCACTATCCTAACAACGAGTTCTAATTCAGAGGAATAATCCACCAGCAGACTGAAAACGGCTCCTAAACTTTAACTACCATCCACACAGTTGGCATGAAGAAGGAAACATCCAAACCTAATCTGGGCTGGAAAACATCATCCATCATCTGGTGTCTCTTCCTCTGCTGCGTCCTGCCGCTGTTTGAGCTCCTGCTTCCCTCCAGTTTCTTTGACCAGATGTTCCTCAAGCTGCTGGACTTCTTTCCAGAGTTCATCAACTGCTGCTGCTGCAGCTCTCTTACAGCTTTATCAACACTCCCGCTTCTGGGCTGCTGACGAACAGGGAACAAAGGATGAAGAACCCGGAAGAGATCCACGTGTTTGGGAAGTGGGGGCGGGGCCAGCGGAACCGGAAATAAATGTATTGTTGTTATTATGTATTACTGTTGCACGTGTGTTTTTACAGTTGTTGACAAACACGATGTTTCAAAATGAATATTTCAAAATCCGGATGAAATGTGTTGAGACAAGGTAACAATTAAAATGTCGAGCAATGAGCCAGGAGGCCCCAAAGAATGAAAAACATTTGAACATTAGAACAAACTTCCAAGGAAACACAAATATTTCTAGTTCTACCTGCCTTCTTGTTTCAACAGGTTTGGATATCATTTACATTTAAGTCAGAATCCTTGTAGACTGCAATAAAGGGAGATTTTAGTCTAGAAAAGTTGCATTTGTGCAAAATAATAATGGATTAGTGATTAATTCTCACAATTTCTGATCATATTTAGGGGCGTAAAATGTTAAAATATCAGAAAAACAAACATTATCCACCTTATTCAGGATAAAGCAGGAAATACAGTACTGAGCAAAAGTTTTAGGCAGGTGTGAAAAAATGCTGTAAACAAAGAATGCTTTCAAAAATGGAAGTGTTAATCATTTATTTTCATCTACCAACAAAATGAAATGAATGAAAAAAAGATAAATCTAAATCAAATCCATGTGTGGTGTGACCACCCTTGGACTTGTCGTGATTATTAATCTGAGAATATTATTTAATATTTAATATTAATATTTTAATATTTTATTAAATAATATTTGGGTCTGTTAAGGGTTGTCCTGTGAATACCAGCCCAGTAAGGTGATGGTATTAGGACAAAATAGAAAGGTGTGAGACGAGCTCTGACATTATTGAACAGCATAAACTCTGCACATATATGGAATAAATTCACACAATTTCTTAAAATACAATAATTTGTTAATAAAAATAAATAAACTCAAAGTCAAACATATTTCAATCAACAAACTCTTTACTATGCTAAAACAATCCAACTAAACTACCAAGCAGAATTAAAGAATAATGAAGACTAATGGGCTATGTACAATATAAACTAGTTGATTAAAGATGATTGAAAATCATGACCAAAAAGAGTGATGCAACATTACCATGCAATGTTTATGTTTGAGAACCACGGATTATCTTGAAGAATCTGGAAATGAAGTTAAGTTAGTCTTGGAACCAACTTAGGCAATAATCAGCAAACTTTTAGACAACCATTCACAATGCAAGATCAAATAAAATATTATTTTAATAAAATAATGTTTTAAAGAACGATTTGCTGAATAAAACCAACTGGATGACTAATTCTCAACGGTGTCTCATTAGCTGCCTTTATTTATTAAAATAATATTTAAAGAAATATTATTAAGGAAATGGTAAAATATTTAAGGAAATATTTTGGAAAAAGACAAATCTTTCTGGAGAAATGGGGCTTAATGGTGTTTATTTAGTTATCAAATTTAGTAAAATAATGTTTAGGGAACTATTATTTACTGGATATAAAACTGACAACCTTTTCTGGGAAAATATTATTTAACAGCAAGAACGTGTTCTTAGCTGTTAGCAGTTAAAGCTAACAAAGGAGGCTAATAGCTTAGCACCAGAATCAACACACACTTTAAAAATACCGTTAATAAAAGGGCTAAAATGCATAAATGCGGACGGCGCGTTATGATCAATCTTCTGTTTAAAATCACCCTTCAAGTAAAGTTTGTCTTAATTTTAAAACACACAAACAAAACAAAACTTCATAAAATGAAAAACGTTTAGATTATTTCATTCTAAATCACTTCTATCTCTCTGCCCAAACCCTAACCTCGTTTGAATTGTGTTGAGGAGGAGTTGTCCGGGCGACGACAACGTTTGAAGAAAGCTCCGTGAACAAAGCTAACCTTCGTAGCTGTGGATGAAAGACGGCTCGTTGTGTCCGTCAACCAACTGCACGTTACCACGGTGATGCAGTCTCTGCTGTTGTCCTTCCTTCAGACTGGAAAACCCCGCTTCACTCGGCTTGTAGAGACCGCTTCTCTGCAGGGGATTCTCTGGAACACAGTTCGCTTCTGCAGATCTCAGAGAGAGTAAAGCAATGCTTATACCTTAATTTCCCCTCTTTATGAACAAAATCACTGGGTACACAAATTCACTCGTACTTAACTTTGCATATGATCGCGTGATCTTATGACACCCTTGGATCCAGTTTGAAGAGTTTATGTCTGTTTGCCAGCAAAGAGACATTAGCGCGCTGCCTCTCCGGCCAGTCTCGCACGGAGTCCGGGTGGAAGAGACAGGATGTAGCAAGAGATGTGCTTTTATTTGGACAGTGGCGTCACAGGAAGTCCGCAGTTATCCCATTTCCTGGCTGTCCCTGAAGAAGGTTAATGCACTTTATTTAGAAAGTTCCAGAAAAGTTTGTACCGGAGTTTTAACGTTGAAATCCATGGCTGTGGTCCCAACAGACTTCAAAACAGCATCATTTCTTCTAGGTACATTTGCAGTTTTTGAAGGAACACAGCTGGTAACTTGTTCCAAACATCTTGGAGAACTAACCACAGATCTTCTGTGGATGTTGGCTTCCTGACATCCTTCTGTCTCTTCATGTAATCCCAGACACACTGGATGATGTTGAGATCAGGGCTCTGTGGGGCCATACCATCACTTCCAGTAAGTCTTGTTCTTCTTTACTCTGAAGATAGTTCTTAATGACTTTGGCTGTGTATTTGGTTTGGCTCACTTAATATTTTTTAAATTGATACAAATAAACAATCATTATTTATATTTCTGAAAGCATTCTTTGTTTACAGCATTTTTTCACACCTGCCTAAAACTTTTGCACAGTACTGTATATCCTTCAAAAGCTTTTTGATTTCCAAGCAACACCAAAAAGATGAGGTCCACAGATCTGTGGGATATATCAGCATGTTAGGAATAACCTTTATTAATATGCTCATAGCTGTTTTAAACAACATATTTTAAGGATCTAGTGGTAGTTGGTGGTGATTTTCATATAGTTCCAGATGAATGCATGGATAGATGCTCCTCAGAGTTTTCACAGAGTCATCAGAACCCAGTTATTGGAAACTTTCTAAACAGCAATGGTTTGTTGGATGTGTGGAGAGTCAGTAACCCTGACATAAGACAGTTTACTTGGATCAAACCTGATGGAAACGCTAAATCTAGAACTGATTATTGGTTCGTCTCTGCCTCCATGATGCAGTTCAATGTTAATACTAATATTTCTAGAAGCCCCCTAAGAGATCACTGTAGAACAAGCTGGACCATTTCTAATCAGACTCTCCAGAAGAAACCAGGATTATTGGAAGTTCAACTCATCCTCTTAAATAATGAGAAATATAGCTGGAAAATTAAAGAGTTGATCCAAAATATTCATAATAATAACAACTACCTTTCCCAAATACAAAAATGGGAATTATCTTTATTAAAAGACTAGAATTGGATAAAAGGGAGAAGGAAAACAGTTTGGTTAAAACATTGATGGATTATTCCTCTAAACTGAATTGATCAGAAGACGACAAGATAGAAATCTCTGATCTACAGACTCAATTAGACCAGATTTACCTTAATGAAGCCCAAGGAGCATTTGTCAGATCAAGGGTCGAGTGGACAGAAGATGGGAAAAAATTCCTCCTTTTTTATCCGCTGGAAAAACGAAGACGAGAGAAAAATGTAATTTCTTGTACTTTGATTAATGGGGAGGAATGTACTAACACAAAAACAATATCTAAAGAAATCTATAATTTCTAGAGTAACATTTATTCCCCTTCTTATAGTGAACAGCGTTCAACATGTTTGTTTCAGATAGAAGACGAGATCCCAGAAACTGATGAAGATTCAAAAACCTCTGAAGAAAGTTTCAAATGAGCAGAATTAGATGTTCTTCTCAAAATAGCATCTGATGGTTCTGATGGTTCTCCTGGTCCAGACGGGTTCACTGCTAGTTCCTACAAGCAGGTTAGGGAAGAAATAAATGGTTTAATATTTGATGCAGTTAAAGAAAGTTTTAGTAAAAAGGAACTGATGACAACAATGAAACAAGACAAAATAAATGAATTCCTAAAGTGGAAAAAGATGAAAGAATATGAAATAATTTTAGGCCTGTTTCTCTTCTCAATACAGACTATAAACTTCTTACTATGGCTCTGGCTTCTAGGTTCAAATCAGGCTCTCAGCTATTAGAAGTAACTCCCAATCAGGATTGATGAAAGGAAGATTCATTGATAATAATATCAGATTGGTCTCAGATCTTCTAGATTACAGTCATCTAGTTGAGGACGATGCTTAGATCTTATTTCTGGACTTTCATGAAGCTTTGATTCAGTTCAACATCCTTTCATTTATGATCCATTCAAACATTTTGGGTTTGGAGAATATTTTCTGGATCTAATTAGGATGCTGCACACAGATATAAACAGCTGTTTCCCTTCCTGAAGCTACAAGATTCAATCTAGGAAGAGGCAGAAGACCAGGGTGAAGTTTATCTCCATTGTTATTTCTTCCTGTGGCAGAGCTGCTGTCCATCCTGTTAAAACCTCTGAAACTGAAGGCTTTACTATAGATGGACAAAAACTAGTTCTCAGTCAATTAGCGGATGACTCCACATTGTTTTTAATCAATAAGGAACAAATACCTGTCGCCCTTCAGGTGGTGAAGTTCTTCTCCCAGGCTTCAGGCCTGTTTCTTCATCTGAACAAGTGGGAACTTTTAAGTCTTCATCATAGTTTGGAAAATATGTTGTATAATATCCCAGTGAAGAAGGAGGTTTGTTACTTAGGAATATGGATATCCAAGGATTCAGAAGCTGGTAGCAGTAAGAACATCCAGAAACCAAATGAAAAATCCAGAAGATTCTTAATAATTGGTTGAAAAGAGACTCAACTTTATTTGGAAGATCGTTTATTGACGAAAACCAAATGAATCTCCAGATTAATTTACTCCACTTATTCTCCACCTCTTTCTAAAAACACTATAAAAGAAATAAAAACCCTCGTATTTAATTTCATCTGGAGAAATAAACATCATTATATGAGAAAAGCAGACATGATGAAAAGTTCTGAGGAAGGAGGATTAAAAGCGACTGACTCTGAAACAATGAATGGTGACTAAAGCTAAGATGGCTTCAGTCGTTTCTAAGGTGTAGCGAGGACATGTGTGCTAATTAAGGTGAAAACTAATAGGCACAAAGGAAACAATTCATGATAACTATGTTTAATTATCAATGATAATAATAACAAATACTTATTTCTCAATGGTGGTGAGATATTGTAATCACTATTATTCATATTGTTCAATTAGATGTATTGTTTATGTTTGTTGTAATTTAAGTTTTTATCAGTCAATAAAATCAGCTTAAATTACTGATGTTAAACATGAATAAGATTCACTGAAGGTTTTAATTCAGTCTCAACAGAAACATCCTGTTAATATAAATATGGCTGTAACACAGCAGCTAGCTTTATAATTCAGTGTATTGTCATAGAGTCTCCTCAGCAAAGAACTTAATTCATCGTTTTCTGACTAAAAGTCTAATATTTCAGGGAGAAAACAGTTTCAACTTAAAGAAAACTATAAAATCCTCATTTTCTCTGTTAGAGTGAATTAGAAGCAGCTCCACAGAGACTCAGAGAGGAGCTACCGATGCTAACAGACTCCAGCAGCAGGTTGAGACACCTTGGAGGAGGTTTTTAGCTCTGAAGCTGATCTTCACTTCTGCTTCCTGTTTTAAACACAAACTCTGATCATCAGCAGCTGCAGATCTACAAGCTGATGTTGAACAGCAGCATCTGTCTTTCAGTTCACAGTCGCTAATATTTTTTATCATCAATCTAATTCATTATTAAACTAATCTAAATGATTGTAGTGTGTAATTACTGTCTACGACCACACGAGGGCGGTATCAAGACAGAGTTTAGGGCCAAAATGATTAAAATCTTAATTTTTGTTTAGTGTAGTTGAGAAATATGTGCAAGACTTTACCAACGATTTTTATAAATTTTATTTTTCTGCCCTGCTTAATGCCCTGACTGCAGCATTTCTTTATCACTATATAATAATAATAATGTTTGTAGTTTTTTCAGGCCTTAATCATCAGAATTAACAATGTTTAATCTTTCTGTGATGATTTTTACTGAAGTAAATTTAAAACGATTTTTTTAGTTATTTAGTTTTTCTAAAGTAGTAGAAATTATTATTATGTCTATGCACCTGTTGTACTACTTATCATGTGGTCTCTATGATTATTAATGAATGTCCATCTCTAATAACATACATGTATAAAATATGTAGATTGTTATTTACAGGGTTATATCAATAGATGTAATCAGAAAGTATTTAATGAAAAATATAAAGTTTAACCGTTTTGTTTCATTATAACTAGTCACTTCCCTCTGGTGGTGATGTGTTGTAACTACAGATATTCATCATATTTATTGTTCAACAGGATGGATTGTTTTTCTTTCTTTGTTATAATTTTAACTTTTATGAATTCAGATAAAATTAGCTTAAATTAATGTTGTTAAACATGAATAAGATTCACTGCAGGGTTTAATTCAGTCTGAACATAAACACATCCTGTTAATACAGAGTTTAACACAGCAGCTGATATGTAGTGATTATCTCTGGTTCTAATTTACTCTCAGAGCAATAATAGACAACAACAGAAACCCTCTTCTCAGTCTTCTGGCTGGTCAGAAGAGTAGCTGCAGCAATAGTTGGAGTCTCTGCTCGCTGTACTCAAGAATGGAGCAGCTGAGAAGATCTTTTGTCATCAGGTCATTCAATCTTTTTAACTCTCTCTGATACAACAAATGTAATTTCCAATGTAAATATATAAATATATATAATACAGATAAATACAGTTACCGGTGATTTATTTTGAAATAATTAACAGGAAATGATAACTAGATATTACCTGTGTAACTTTACTTTGCTTGTAGTTACACACTGTGTCCACCAGAGGGTCTAACTGAGCAGCTAGCTGGTTTCTAGCTCCTGATTGGCTGATGAATCCATTGTTGATCTGTTGCTGCTTCTACTTTTATTTCCTAACTCCTCTTCCTCCTTTAGCATGAAATCAATGTTTTCTCAGTAAGTGTGAATTAGAAGCAGCTCTACAGAGTTTTCACTTGAAAGTTAGTCAAATATTTATGAAATGTTAAATTATCAAGACGTTTTTCACGACAACCGGAAGTAGCGTCTACTGGTGCTGGATCACTTCCTGTTTTTGCGGGTCTCAGACATAATAAGGAAAAATGGCTCTTATTTTCTCAACAAGGTTGCTGAATTTGCCAGCCTTTTCATTCGCTGATGTGGAGACAATCGCAGTGGTGAATTCATGAACAAATAAACTGGACAAGGGGTGTAAGTTCCTCCATGAAGAAAATATCCACAGCTATCAAGCTAAGAAAAGACAGAGCTTAGCGAACTAACCGCTAGCTACAACATATGAAGTACAGAAACGTCGTGATAAAGAAGCCTAATTTAGTGAGCTAAATTATTTGGAATATTTGATAGACATGGTATAAACCTTCAAATGATATTTTAACATTCTGATATGTTTGCCTTTACAATTTGTGAAGAAAAACGTGCAAGATGTTAGTTAATACATCATAGATGTTCAAATTGTGCTTTGCTTCTGCATGCCTGTAGTATCAAATGTGTCTGAACTTATTTCCTGATTCACTCTGCAGTTCATTTTGTTGTATTATTAAATTAATAACTATATATCATTATCAGTGCTCATTTCTTACTGGTGGTGAGATATTGGAAGCAATAGTTCACACCTCAGGACTGGACACTACAGATGCAGGGCTGTGTTTACTTCCTGTTGTAGTTTTTATTATAATGATGTAGAAAAACTTCACTGAAACATTTTTGTTTAGAGCGGCTTTTAGTCTGTTAAGTTCTTTAGTGAAAACCTAAGTCTGTCATCTAACCTTTAACCCCTATCTGCCTTAAGTTACATTCATCCATTGATTGATTTTCTTTCTTTTTCTGTTGTGGTTTTCTGTAAGGACAGCCTGGAACTGTCTTGTACAAATATTATACCTGACAATGACTGGTGGTTTTTCTTCCTATCTTATCCCCCTGCCTCCCTTCCTCTTTGTCACTGACTCTTCCTTATTTTGTTTTGTAAAACAAGATGTTTTTCAAACATTACTTCCAACAACATCATCTTTGTTTGTGTTTTCTTAATATTACTTTAATTTGTTGACCAATCCAACACAAGTTACAACAAGTCTGAGCAACACTGTCACTAAAGTCCCAGCAACAATTAATTTGTCGTTCTCATTTAGACGTTTAATACATTAAGTTCAACTACAGTTCAAGTAGTACAGTTGCTGTTTCTAAACTGTCATCAAAATAAAAGACAGTAATTGTTGGTCCTTCAACTGTATTAATTGAACACCGTATGTTAACAACAATCAGTAAGAAGGTGACCTCTTCTACAGTTAATCTGTGATCAGAATAAATGTTCCTCAGTGAAGAAAATGAGATTTTCTCATCTAGCTGTGGATCCACAGAAGGTCAACTCATGTTTTAATGCAGTGCAGACAACAACCATGGAGTCCAAAACACTGACATAGGTAGGAAGAAGCTGGTCAACAGTCAGAGCTTCAGCACCCTGGACAGCTCTATGACTTCAAAATAACTGATGAGCAGCTGGAAACTCTGCCTCATTTATTGGAGTCTTTGTTAAATCCAGGAATGGTTTGACTTTACCTGAGTCCAAGAAGGTCTCACTGTGAGGATCCAAAGCTCTGAAAGCTTCCATGTATTTGTGACTCTCTCTGTTCTCTAACTAACCTGGATCATTCTGACGTTTTCCATTAGATGCCAAATAAGGAACCAACTCTTAAAGTAAATATAATGTATAATTAGCTGCATGAACAACTGATCAGAGTTTTGATGACACCAGGATCAATATTCATAAAGAGAAATTAACATCTCAAACACAATACGTCACATATAGTCAGTCTCCACATGTCTATGGAACATAAAACGTCTCTTAACATTTGCATTCAACCAAGCAGCTAAAAATAATGATCAGAATCAGAGCTGCTGAGCAGCTTTCTGAGAAGGCAAAGAGGAAACAAACATGGCCGACCACAAACAAGAGCAGCTGAGCGTTTTTACACTATGATTTATTCACGTTTTATGTCTGACAATATTATTTAACTCACAGTGTTGAACTTGACAGTGTTTTCATTCATGTTATTTATTTCATAAGCAGACTGCCACTAAAAAGACATCCTTTAGTCCCGATCCATACAGAGTTGTTCCTTTTTCACAGCTTTTGTTCACTTATTGTTAAATTCTGACATCTGATCAGAAGAGATGAGATTTCTTATGAATTGCTGGAAGGTTTAAACCGTGACGACCAGAAAGCCAAAGATGCAACAGCAGCTACATTATGCAAGATCAGATGAAGCTGAGCAAAGAAAGTGAAGGTTGTTTTTTAACATATATTATATTTACATAAGTTCTAAAATAGGTTGTCTCAATAAAAACTGCTCCTCTTGGTGGATGTTTAACAGCTGGTCTTCCTTTCCAGGACCCTAAAATTAGGACTTATTTAAAATCAGATAATAAAAAGATATATTTCATAACTAAATACCATCATAAACTTTAAACAATAAAACATCTCAGGATGAGAGGATATTATCATGGTTTTTGGGGCCAAGAATAAAAACCAAATATAATTTAAAACTGCAGCAACTAATATGAACAAACTTAAATAATGTCCTTGATAAAAACTTCAGTCAGTCACCATTTCTTCTTGTTAGACTTTCCAAGAGCTCTGGAGAATAATTCAAACATGTGACTTTAATGTTTGGGCCTTTATTAGACTGATCCTGGTAGAGACGGTCAGGATATTTACTTCCTGAAACACGTGTGGACGCCTCAACACACCTTCTACACCTCAGCTGATGGAGAAAAACACTCTTTAACACACGTTAGAACCTAAAGTCAAAGTTTTTACAGATATCAGTTTAGAAGAACTTTTTATTGAGTGTTAATGTTAAGCATTCCTGACACAAAACATCACCAGAGTCAAAGTCTGCCCTGGGATTTGTAGTTCTCAGACTTTGGTTTGGTTTCAGATGAAGATCGTCTGTCCAGGAAGATAAGTATCTCAGACACCGTCTCTCTCCAGACAGCCATAGACCATGAGTCCAGTTCTGATCCTCAGGTTTGGTTCTGTGTGTCTAAGTTTAACCGTTCATCTCCACATTTACTGATGTTTCACTTTGTGCTCTGCAGAAACCTCAGACTGATCATCTTTGAGACGCTGGAGAACACCATTGGTAAAATGTTTCATCTCCTACATGCATGTTGTCATGATTTGTTTCTGCATTTCTTAGAGACGTTGTCTTTCTTTTAGAGGATAGAGGACCTGTGGAGGAGGAGGAAAGGAGGAAGAGGATGCAGGTGGTGGAGAGGTTTCAGACGGCTCCTTCTGAGGAAATAGCAGCTCTCTGTGGATCCAGGGTGAGACACTTACTGAAGTAAACCTGGAGTAATTCTGTTTGGTTTCTAAGGTGAAGGTTTATCTGAGTGTAAAACTGTTTCTGGTTCTGATTTACTGTAATCAGGTCATCAGTTGGTACCAGAACCTCAATCTAAACATGAACCTTTTTGGAAGATCTTGGTCAGACTGGAATCTTTGTGAACAAACAAATGTACAGTTCTAGTGGTTCTGGATGGAAACATGTCAAACCATCAAACTAACTGATGGTTCTGTCTTCTCCACAGACCTCATTGCTTCAGTCCAAACTAGATCAGGTCTTTGATCTGATTGTTCGTCCTCCTCCGTCTCCATCTGGACAATCGTCTCGTCGTTGGACGCCGATCTATGAGATGAACTTTCCTGACCTCTGTGTGTATTAGAGACTCAACAGGATGACCTGGATCATTATGAAGCATCTGATGTTGTGTTCAAGGAACAGAGGACAAAACAACTGAGGACTGGAAACATGTAGCATGAGTCATGTTTTGTGTTCATAGAAAAAGTTTTTCTTTTTTTTTCTTTCTGCTCTCAGTGGAGGAGGACGCTTATTTTCTGTCTCCCGCACCCCCTCCCATATCTTCCCTGCTTCAGCTCTGTTTCTTGTCTTCTTTTTGGAGCCTCTTCTTGCATATCTTCCAAATTCTGAGTTATGAATTTGGTCAGCTGGTCTCTCAATGAAATTGATCAAATTTTCTCGAGGAGAAGACGGGGTGAAGGGGAACCCTCTTGTCCAGATGGGACGTTTTGGATATACAATGGACTCCTGGCAGAAGTGGAGGATTGTGTGTCTGTCAATAATGTCAGTCGAGGATGTTGAAGAAACGTATATAATTGGATGTTTGATATCAGGATTTCTGCTTTTTGGAGTCAGCGGTTACCTGGCATATCGAGGAATTCGGAGAAGGTCAGCAGCTGTTCTGGCCATTGTAAGGCTGCCTGGCATGTATGATGAGATCTTCAGAGCGATCAACACTCAGACTGAGATGTTACGTGAGCTGAATCGCAGACTGGATGTGATCCTTACACAGGATCGCAGGCAAGTTGCAACTTACCTAATGTGGCCTCTTTTCTCATCTAGCAAGGGCAGCGCCAGTGAGTGGGCAGCAAAGCCTCGGTGACCCGTCCCCCCCTTGTCTTGTATCATGATGTATGTTTGGATGGGTTGTACTGGACTTCTAATTTCCTCTCGGGGATCAATAAAGTATCTTTGAATTGAATTGAATTTCTCAGTGGCTGTTTAGTTCCTCTGAGAAAGATTTAGTTTTGTGTTGATCTCAGTATTTCCCAGTTTTATGTTTCATTTAGTTGTGATTCTTGAAGTGTGATTGTCAAAAAGAAAACTTTATTTAAATCACGTTGAACTAATTTAACTTTAACTGTCCTTTTATTTGGTTTTGTCTCTAAACTTTAAACCAACTTTTTAATATTCTGAAACATTGCTGATAAACTGTTGGAGATGATGACCTCATGGTGGAAAGTTTGAACCATGTTTCATGTATCATGTGTGACCTGGTAGATCAAGGTGTTGGTTAGTATGAACTGCATGGGCTTCATCTAAAACCAACTGTGTCAGGGTTTAAACGCAGCAAACTGGAGGAAGGACAGACAGGGTATGAAACACAGAAAACATCTGATTCATGGAGACACTGATCAAGAATGATCATATCTGTGCAGCGTCCCAACTCAGTTACCTTCTGCTACAACTAATCTGTCCACTAGAGGGAGCACAGATACTTCCACAGGTTCTGCTTCAAACTAAAAGATGAAATAACTGCATTCAGTGTTATTTGACTACTTTGTTAAATCTTTGAATAAAGAAATGTCTGTTTTTATTTCCTTGTTTTCCTTCAAATAGTTTTAAGAAGCAACGTCCAGCTTTCTGACTCAATAACTCATTTTATTAAGAATTGGAGGATAAAGAAACCAAACACTGACAAACACATTTAACACGACTAAAACAAGATGAAATGCTGAAGGAAAGAACTCAGTGTGTCATGTTCATTTTTCATGATGTGTTTTTAATCAAATATTTAGACAGAAAATAAAACAAGTCAAATAAAACAACAGCAACAAATTTCCACCCACTGCTCTAAAAGTGAGAGCTGTAAAAAACGACAGCATGAATAAAAGCAAATAAAAACAGAAGGTTACAGTAAACACACATAAAATGATTCCTTGGCTGCTGATATAGAAATGACCTGTTACTGGATACAAATTCACATTTACCTTCAGAAAGTTCAACCATGTTTTCCAGCTGGAGCCAAACACTGTTGAGCTGGATGTCACCTGTGCTGAAAGCCAGCAGATAACCAAACCCCAGCATGATTTCAATGTGTGAGAACATAATAGAAGGGGAGGAAGGGAGGGAATAAAGCTCAGACAGCATGGGATCAAAGTCTGTGGTGACATTAACTTCAGTCCAACTGTGGAAATAAAATGATAAAAGTCCAGAAAAAGACAGAAAACCTGAATGAGCCAACAGCTCAGTGTGATAGACTAAAGTACTGAGAACATCTAGTGTCCTAGTTCAAGTCCTCAACTGACCAAAGAGCTTATATTAATAGATCTTTACCATAAATGATGTTGAGACTATGTTCAACTTGACATTAGTTGGTAAAGTTGAAAGAAAATTCACATTAGTTGATAAACCAGCTGCTGTCAGCTCCATCCATCACATTGAGCCAATAGGTCAGAGGTCATGACTGAAAGGCTTTAGGAGACAACAGCAAAGTGTCTGGTTGGATAGCTCAAGGTGTTTGTTCAGAGATCAGCAACATGGAGGTCATTGGATCAAGACTGAGAAGATCCATGTTTTTAAAAACCAAAACTGAACAATTTGAGAGAACTTTGAAGAGGGGAGCAGACCTGATGGTGTGGAGGAACTGTCTGTGACCAGAAGATGCCAGTGGTGGAGTTCCTGGGTTCAAGTCCTGCCTGAGCTACAACATGGAGAGAAGATCTAGTCCTGCTGCAGAGAGTGGGTGAGGGGGCCGTGTCCCCTCCCCGGCTTCTCAGGAGGTAAATGGAGGAGGTTATGAGCTTCTAAACAACACAGGATCAATATTTTATTACACACTCTGGATCTTCTGCACTGACACACTTTCACTGCTTGGACTTGATTGCTTTTGGCTAAACTTTGATACCAGTGACTTTAAACCTGAAACTGGATTAAAATCACTGGGAATGTGGAGTTCTACTGGGAGAACAACAGGAACAACTTTGGACCTGAGTAGAACCTGCTGCTGCTTTCTTTCTTTAGCTTCTGGATCTTCTCAATCAAAATGCCTTCAAAGCTGGATTCAAATCTAATTTTCTTACATGGAGACTCTAAAACAGATCATCCAGATTGGTTCAACACCAACATCTGATTTGAGTTTCAGCAGCAACTTACAAAACATCTCAGCATCAGCATCTGGAGAACAACATGCTAAATTCAGCTAAACTGCTGAAAGAAGTTCAACCAACCTTCAGAAACTCAACATCACAACTGAACACAAGTCTCTGAAGACAGTCAAACATCTTCAAGCAGTTCAAACCAGTTAGCATGTTCTCCTCCACATGCTAACACCAACATGTTGTGAAAGTTCTTCAGCAAACAGATCAAACTCCAAAGCTGAGCTAGAAGAACCTTGGATCTAAATGACCTCAGTTAGTGTTTCAATGCAACAAACTTTCATTTCAATCCAACATTTAAACCAATCTCATTGAGCTCATCCAGAAGTTGGAGAACCAAAGCAGCAGTTTTCAGGTCTCCTCACATCTAAACCTTCTCCTCTTCACTCACCATCTGAACTCCACATTCACAGTCACATTAATACAGTTACAGATTTAAAGTCACTGATTGATATCAAAGTGCAGTTACCCAAATGTTGGCTCCATGTGTTTCCTCCATCCAAACCAGCTCAGGTGAAAGGTCAGACTGTCAGACAGGAAGTGAAGGCTTCCACTTCCTCTTATAGGGCGGGGCCAGGCAGCCTCCACTAACAAGGTGGGGTGATGTACTTTGAAATCACTCCAGATGACAATCATCGTCTCTCTTGTGATCCACTAACAGGATGGTATTCTCTCTAGTTTCTTCAGGATGATCCAAGCATCAGTTGGAGATAGATCTGGACTGCAGGCGTGTTTCTCAACAATAAACCAGAACAGGAACCCAAAGAGATCCAGAAAATGGTTCCTCTGTCTTCCTGTCCATCAGATATGTGTCTCCTTCTGATACCTTTAAAAGTCAGATGTTAATCTGCTGACAGAAGAACCTTGAGGAACAAAGTTATCTTCATGTTTTGAGCTTTTCTTCCATTTATTTATTCCAACAATTCCTGCTGGAAGACAGCCTCCCCTACCCACTGCAGTGGGACTGGTTTCTGCTGATCCAGGTTCTGATGCAGGCAGGACTTGAATTAATAGACCTTGAACAACAAACTTGACATGATTTTATAAAGTTAGTCCAGTGGACCCAATCAGAACCTAGACTTTGGTGAGGTATATCCAACCCTGACTCTGTGATGGACTGGTGACCTGTCCAGTGTGTCCTCAGCCTGTAGTCCATTAATGACTGCTGGGACAGACACCCCCTCCTCCTCTCTTGGGACTAAAGGTCAAATGAGTATTTGCAGGAGACTGAGACTGGCTGAGTCCATCACTGTTTTAACCTTTTAGACATATTTGATGTTCTGTAAAATAACAGTCAGAAAACTGGTAGCAAATACTGTTTTATTCTCCAATATTTACATTTCCATCATCTGCAGTTCAGCCACAGATAGTCTGGAATGATTCTTCTTTTAGGAACAGTCTCATCAGAAGTCATATTGTGAACTGATCTGGCTCATTAAAACATAGCAGATACTAACAGTGAGGAACTGAACAACCACCTGGGCAGTTAAAACAGCAGCTCCACTCACGTCATCATTTTTCATCACAAATCAGTTCCAGAAACCCTGAGCTTCACAGCCCACAGATCCTGAGGAGGCAGCCTGTTTATCTGGGACTAAAGTACAAAACTGTTCAGATCAGATGAAGAAAAACTACATTAGTGACACAAACAAGAAACATGACAGAAAAGATTGGAGATAGAAATGTTAAAACTTCTTCTGATGGTGATATTAAGAGCCAGAATCAAACATTTACTGGAAGAGACGTAAAGAACCAGTAAAGAACCAGTATAGAACCAGTATAGAACCAGTAAAGAACCAACTCCAGCAGCAGTCTTGGTATAGCACTGGAAGCACATTGGGGGAAAAAGCCTAAATGAAGCTTTGACTGGAAACAGAACCAAACCTTTGGATCCTGGAATAATCCCAGCTTCCATCTTTAAAGGACTGGAAGAGGACGAAGTTTACAAGAAATCTTTTCCAAGAGTTTCAGAAAGAAACCGACTGAATGTGAAAATATTTCTGAGTGAAAGAGACAGACATGTAGAGACTGAACTATTTGTTCAACATTGAGAGTGTTTCTCTGACAGGAGGAGACTCTTTAGACTCAACACAGAAACACTGAGGAACCAGAATAGAACCTGAATCCAGGATAAAGAGGTTCAGTGAATGTGGTGTTGAAGGTGTGGAGGTGGATCAGTGAGTCAGAGGAGACTCTGTAGAAGGACAGAATGCCAGCAGGACAGTCCACATACACTGCTACTCTGTTAGAGACAGAGGAAGAGACTGATGTTTTGTTCTTATTGTGTAAGACAGAGAAACCACCATCAGAGCATCTCAGACTCCAGGACTGATCGTTTAATCCAAACAAACAGTCATAGCTGTCTCCTTTCCTCCTGATTCTTCTGTAACTCACTGATATAAAAACTCTTCCTCTCCACTCGACCTCCCAGTAACAGCGACCAGTCAGACCATCACTACACAGCATCTGAAACCAGTAATGAAATCTGTCTGGATGATCAGGATATGACTGAAGCTCCTTCATCCATGTCACCTTCCTGTTGTCTTCAGACAGTTGGAGTTTTCTGTTCACTGTGTTTGTGTCGATTGTGAGCTGACAGGAATCTGATGGAGAGAACAAACACAATCCAGCTGCAGTTATTGATCATTTATTGACACTTTGATGATGACTCCTGAATGAGTGATGGACAGTTTGAAGATGGTTGAATGTGAGCTGCTTTGTTGTCATGAATCAAATGAAAAACACACTTACACTTCCTCAGACCTGGTTTCAACCATCGGACTCCATCAGGCTTCCTGAAAGGAGGAGGAGGGTCAGACCATCAGTCTCTTTCAGCAGCAAACATGGACATTGTAATAGATCAGATCAGATTCCACTCTGACATGCTGCTGGAAGAACTGGATCTGGGTCATTTGGACTCTGTGACCTGCTGCATACGTTGTCTGGTCCATTGTGGGAGGAACCAGACTGATAGAGCAGAATCAACCAAGACAACATGGCGCAGCCTGTACTGTCTGTCAGTTGCTAACAATGAACTATGCTTTATAAAGCTGCTCATGACTGAGGAACCTTGGCTCATGTCTGGGTCAGCCAAGCTGCAGTCAGCCGGGCCTCTGGACCCAATTCTCTTCATTTCCTACTTTTTACATTAAAGAGTCCAAATCAACCAAGCTGGCTTTTCCTGTCTCATTACTGAAGGTTCTGCCACAGCAGACATTACATGGCTCGGTTCTTCTTCACTCAGAAGACAACTGTCCAACATTTGGACTCATCCATTTGAATGGAGCGTCTCTAAAGTTCTGTCCTGTAGTTGTCATGTTTCAGCCCAGTTTGAACTCATTCTTTTAATTTCATCTTTTTGAATCAGGCAGGAGGAGGACACCATCCAGTCTGGTTCTTCATCTCCAGTTTGAAGAACACTCACATCATCAAGGTTTATTTAGTCCAACATCCACACTGAGACTGAAGCTGATTGATGATATGAGAGACAATCAAGCAGGTTCTTCAGCATCTATCAGCTCTGCTTCCTGGACAAGATGAGCTGCAGCAGCTTCATCTGCTCAAAGATCTTCATCAAAGAGTCCTGACCTGTCTGAGACTTGAACTATTAAAGTCCTCTGCTATGATAGGAGCAGCATCCAGGTGACTGTTCTGATCTTCACTGAGCTCATCATGTAGTGCAGTCAAAGCTAGATCTTTATCTGCCTGAGGTGGAATATAGACAGCTGTGTTAGTTACTGACGGAAACGTTCTGATCCAGAAGGATGGTCAGAGCAGGTCAACTGATGGACAGATGCTCCAGATGTGCTAAATCAGAATGGGAAAGTCCTGATGTTCTCACCATCAAACCATCTGTTATTAGATATGACACACACTCCACCCCCTGGTGATGTTCCTGCCTTTGCTGTTCTGTCCACCCAGTCCAGGGTAAAACAATTGGACCATATCATGGTGAGGTCCAGAACCACTGGGGTTCTCTATGTCTCAGAGAAGCAGACATGGTTAAAATCTCTGATGTTCTGCTGTAACATTACTCTGGACACAAATGATCCAGTTTGAAGTCCAGAAATTGGGGAACCAGCAACCATCATCCACTGGAAACTGGATCATGGTGTGTCTGTTCACTGGGTCCGGTTCTGACTCCAGGAGGTTCTCCTGTCTTTGCTTTGTCACTTTCTGTGTCCTACTGCTTTGTTCTTTGAAGTGAGGTGTATCTCTGGAGGCCATCTTGAGTCTACAGACTTTCCAGGAATTGGTGAGCAGATGGTTCTATAAGGTCCAAAAGACTCAATGTTCTGTAAGTAGTAAGAACTGAAGTGTTTGGTTAGAAAAGTGAACTTAAAGAGACGTTCCATAAAACCAGTCAGGTCAGAGGGACCAGGACAGCGTTTGATCTTGGTCCCACATGATTCTAAATAAGACAATGAAACAGATGTTGAACTAACTGCTGTCTGTTCCAGCTGAGAAACTAACGACTCACAAAGATTTACCAGAAAATCATTAACTTAGCATTTAAACCATTTTAATTTGTGAAACAGAGAATACTGTTCCTCACTAAAACCCAGAAGAACCAGTTTGATGAATCTTCACCTGAATATTTCCAGTGTACAGTCTGAACCAGATGGCAACTTCTCCCCTGAATCTTGTAGGTTGTTGTTCTGCAGGTCAACCTCTCTCAGACAGCAGGACTGGGAGCTAAGAACTGATGACAGAACTTCACAAGTTCTCCCTGAGAGGTTACAGGATCTAAGTCTGAGAGACAAAATGAAACAAAAGACTTTAGACTTCAAGACTTTAAATAAAACTGCACTACACCTTTAGTCCAGCAGATGGCTTTTACTATTTTTAAAAGATTTTTAGCTAATAACTTATTTTTTGCTTCAACTGATAAATGATAGAAGATGATGAAAGCTGCATCCAAACTTGGAACTGTGGTCTCCCCTCCTGCAGAGTTGTCTGCATAAAACTATGAAAAATGATAAAATGTTCACAATAGACTAAGTACTTCCACGGATTCTCCTTCAAACTTAAAGATTAAATAACTGCATTCAGTGTTATTTGACTACTTTGTCAAATCTTTGAAAAAAAGAAATGTCAGTGTTTTTTATTTCCTTGTTTTCCTTCAAATTGTTTAAAAAGACAATTTGAAGGAACATTTTCTTACATGAAAATACAATCTTAGGGAATGTGTATTTTTATGAACATGGAAAATTTAAAGTGATCTGTTAATTATTAATATATTTTCCTACAGAACTGTGGCAAAACAGTTTACAATTAACTACTACATTAATTAAAAATGTCAAACATTTCCATCAAAAAATATTACATTATCTATTCTGGTACTTGCAGTTATTCACCACATACCTACTAAACACTTTGTATTAATTTCAGTGGCGACAAAAAGATAACAGGTAGCAGGAAATCCCAGAGTGCCGTGAAAGTAAAGCCCTGAGAAAGTGAAATTACCCAGGATAAATTTGCATTGAAATGCATCCTGTGCTTCCTAAACCAGGGCTTTTAAAAAGATTGAGGCTTTTTAAAATCCCCAGAAACAGAAATGGGTCTAAACTGCATTTTTCTGAAAGCAACATAATTTACACCGAGTGTAGTGGTGAGTGTGTTAAGAACGAGATGTAATGCTATATTTGACAATATTGTCTTTCTAAGCTAGCTTAATACTAACGTTAGCCCAATGTTAAAGTGATGATTCTGTCAGTTTTTAGTTTCAGTGTTAGCATGAGTGTCAGCTTATATTGAGGCAATTAGCTGCTGTCTGCTTAATAAAGTAACTTACAGATTCAAAATGGTTCCTTTTCATTTTGCATAGGTGACTAGATACAATTATGGCATATCTTAGCAAACTTTTCAAAGAATATTATTCTATAATAATGTAAGCCCTGTTCAATGTTCCCCTATGAACAGCACCCAGATTCTCTGACCTACACTCTATTGAATCCTACACACCTGTGCCCTCATGAGTAATGAGTGTTTTAATGGGTAACAGTGTATCTTGTGAGTAGTGTGCAACTGATCTCATTAACAAGACCAGAATCACTTACCATACAACTGAAATCTAAGTGCAGTGCAACTTTAACCTTATACTGAAATAAGGAAGGGAAAAGGGCAATATTGAGTAAAATACCAATTTAATGAACCGTACTGGTCAGTAAAAGGAACCCAGAACAATGCACATTAACATTTAACAGTTCACTTTCAACCCAGTAATGTTATTATTAATAGAACAATAGCATTAGGGGGTATCCCACCTGTAAAGTAGGTAATAATCACAACTAGTGCAATAACAAATGAATCTCAAAATCCCAATGGATCAGTGAGAACATAAGAAGCACATTGAGTGAAACCTCACGGTCACAGAACTACACAGAACTTCCTCTGTGAACGGCCGCTGGCCGACTGGCAGCCAGTATAGCTGCACGTAAACCCGTTCCCACCCGCCAGCCTTCACAGCCAATCAAATTGCTTCAACTTGATGTTGCCCTTGACTGACCAGTAAGGTAGAAACAGGTGAAATGATGCGTTTACTGGCGGTAGTAAATAGCAGGTATGAGCAAAACACAACATTAACTGCATGTTTTAAAGTCAACAAAAATACACGTGTTATTTTAATGTTTAAGACTTTGACGGTGCACAAAGCCTCAAAGGTATAAGTATAATACACTAACAACGTTAAGTAGAAAGGTCATTATTACAATCTAAAGTGGAAAAGGCCTACAATGCATTATATTTAAGGAAATGCTGAAAGTTTGTAAGATAAAAGGGTTATATATAACCTAAGGGTTACAATAATAATATTTAACCAGTATTGTTATTGGTTAAAAGCAGAGTTAAAAGCAGTAAATGTTTTTGGTGATCTTATTTTACTGCAACTGAGATTTTAAGCTAAAGGTAATGTTGCCAAATCTTGCAAGAGAAACAAGCAACCAGCTCTATGAAAACAAGCTAAAAAAAGCCCAACAGGTAACCCACGACACTGTGTAAATACAGAGTTTATAAACAGTATTAATGTATACAGTTATTATGGCATTATACATAGGCAAAAGCAAAATGATGCTAAACACCTTTACCATAAAAATAACTTATATTATTTGAATAACTCATACTTTTAAACTCTAATTAAAAGAAAAGTGCATTTTGCATACGTTTCAGCAAAGTGACAGTGAACACAGTCAACAAATAACTTTCTTTAAGCTTTGTTTAAAAAAAAAGACACACATGAGTGATTTTTTTAGTAAAGTCATCTAGTTGGGTTTAAGAGTGTGCTTCCTTGTGTGACATCATTAAAAAATCCAAACAAGTCAGCCCAGATTTCAGGAAATGAATTCTAGCCCTAATCTGTTTTAACCTTGGATAAAACGTCCAGATTCCTGAATCTGTTCTGGATCTGTTCAAACAACTGTAGGTCCAACAACACCATGCTAATGTTGAAGCACAGTAGTGGCTGCATCATGATATGTAGATGTTTTAAGGTCTGGAGTGGCTAACCAGGAAACCCTGGTGATCCAGTGTAACGTTAAGTCAGTAACTGGGTTGAACAGAGTAGTCAGACCAGGCTGCTTGCTACTCTCTCTACAGCCAGCTTTCATCTGTACCATGTGACCACAATCAGCCAATCACATGGGGCTGACTGCTAGCTAATAGCGTTTAGCTATTCTACACATTTCTCAGTTACTGAGAGATGCCTGATGTGTTTCTGTAAAGAAAGAATAAAAAGAGAAAGCTCTGGAATATGACACCACCAACTGTGCCACATTATTTTAACAAAAGTCTTCAAAGTGAGAGCAAAAGAGCAGAGACTTGTGTCCCATGCAGGCTACTGTAGTGGACACTATGCATGGGGAATATGGACTTTACAATTTGTGACAATATGTTGTGGCATTTATTGCGATACCAATAAAAGTGATATTCAAAATATTCAAAAATCATCACAGTCCTAATGAAACTGTCACAGCAAGCCACAAGAGCCCAACAAGCACAAATACCGCTCTAATAATTAAACATATTTATTTATTAACAAAATAATTTGTACCCAAGAAATTGTCTCAACCTTGTTTCATGCAGTCAGAACATGTTATGATTCTGTTCTGTTTCTCTGCACTGTCTCTGTCTGCCTGCTGATAATCGCTGTGCTGAAGGATTTCAGAGGATTGTTATCACCTGCTCCTCCCCGGCCAGCTCCCTATTCATGCCTCACCTGCTCCACCTGTTTACCTGGCTTTATAAGCTGCTCTCTGGCTGACAAACAGCACCAGATTATTGAAAGCCTTGTGTGGTAAATGTCCAGCGTTCTTCCTAGCCTGTCTGCCTGATCTTGATCTTGTTTTTGCCCCATGGATTTCTCTGCTCTGCTTTGCCCTCTTTGGATATCTCCCTGGCTTCTGATCTCTGTACATCGACCTTGTTTCTGCCTCCTGACTGTCGCCCTCTGCCTTACCCCCGGATCCATCAGCCCAGTACTGGATCTGATCATAACGTCAGACAGAGGATTCCTGTTCACAGCCTCTCTGACTCACTGTGACATCACCCTGGAGCTGAAAACCAGCATCCTCGCTCTCCCACGGGTTTTGAGAAGGTCAGTGGCTTTTTCTCTGAGCTTCACGTTATTCTCAGTTCTCTGTTCAGCCGCTAACCGATCTGTCTGCCCTCAGAGTTTCCTGATCCTGCTGCTGGTTTTCTGTCGAACGACAACGACATATTTCAATGAACCTCTTAATATTCACCTGTTGTATCCAGCTGAAATTTGAGGTCCTTTGTTCAACCTGTTACAGAACAAGTCATGATAAAAGTTGTAGTATTTGTATTAAGGGAGGGACGGTAAACAAAAATCAGTTTGGTATGTTTTACCAATTTGCTTCAATTCAGACAAAACGTTTTTTTTTTTTTGTCAGCAGTAAATAAAGTTCTATTTCAATTACTGAATTTTTTTTATAATGTTCTAAAACTAAAAAAGTAGAACGTACAGAATTAACTGGACACTTAGTTGGATTTGTTTCAATGAATAAAGTAGTATAAGCAGGCATAGCCAGTGGCTGGATACATTATACAGAATCAGAACCACTTGGAAATGGATAAAACATTTCTGATGACTGGGCCCATATTTGAGAATAAAAAAGTTTAAATCACTTTAGAGTTTAGATATTTCAACAGCCCAGAATCCAAGCTGTACCTGAATGCAGCATGAACAGATGTTGGTAAAATTCTCAATGACAGAGATTCCTCCAACTTGTATTTCATGAGATGTACTGAGTTTGGGCTGATTGGATGCTACAGGGAGCTATTTGGACCTCAGCTGATTTTTCTCCACAACCAGTGATGTTTATATTCAGCTTGATGTTTCAGGAGTTCAGTGCAGAGCAGCTATGAACCTTATTGCTGTTGAAATAGGTAGACTGACAAAGTTCTAATTCAGTTCTTTTTCCACTGTAGCTGCAGGAGAAACCTTAAAGGAGACAGAACTCTGCTACAAATAGCAGAGCTTAGTTATAACTAGCAGTTCTCACTCTTTTGTTTTGGTGTCACTTTTTAAAGTTACCCTACAGAACATTGCATTGAGCACTTAGTTCTGCACATAAACATTCTGCATGTTTTCAAGTAGAAAAAACTAGATAACGTTCACAGTAATTAAGTCATTAATGCTGTTCAGACCTCAGAGTTTCCAGTTTGCAGTTTGGACTCTTCAAGCCAGAAGACAGCAGCTCCACTCCAGAATCCTGCAGCTTGTTGTTACTCAGGTCCATATCTCTCAGATTAGAGGACTGGGAGCTGAGAACTGAGGCCAGAACTTCACAGCTTCTCTCTGAGAGGTTACAGTTCTTCAGTCTGAAGAGACAAAGATCAAAATGAATAAGAACAATTCTGATGGAATAAAACTAAATAAAAACATCTTATAGTATTAAACAAGACAGATGAAACTGCTTCATGAAATAAGAACTCAGAAACTCTAAAGCAATGAAAACCCTGAAACAAAACAAAATGTGATTTAGACAAATTTCTATGTTCTGTGACCCACTTAAACTTTGAATGATGTTTTAATCTGTACAGATTGAGCTGCAAACACGACCTGTTGTTGTTTTAGTGAAAATATCCTGCAGATGTTTGCAAATAGTGGAAAATTAAATGATGTTTCCACATAACACTATTCCAGATTGGACCACATGTTCTGATCCATATTGACTCCTTCAAACACTGAGGAACGAGCAGTAAAATAAAAATCATGATGGAAATAGAAGGATAGTTATTACTAAAGAGAAGAACATTAAGAGAACAGAACAGCAACTAGAAATCTGAATATTAATTATCAGAACCAAGCAGCAATATTCTGCTATTTTAAATTCTAGTCACTATTTTCAGGAAACATGTTGCCTCTGGAGCAGGAAATGTGTGGTGTGACCTTTAACCCCAAGAATCCTATGATAATGTAAGCCTGTCTAACCCTTGAGGAACCTTTGGGCCCAAATTGAAAAATATATAAACACTTTAAGTAAATAAATAATTCATAATTAATAAAATAACAAATAAACAAATAGTATTTAAAACAGTGTTTGGGTCTGAATAAGTTAAACAGAATCTATGTGTTAAAAGTGAAATAGAAAAAATTTAATTTACAATTTTGGTTCCACTTTTATGAGAGGAACCATTTTTATACCAGATTCTAAGTGTCAGTCGGGTCTTGTGGGATAAAAATGTTAAATAGTTTCTAAAACAACTTGACAAGTGTTTATTTTAATTAAAAACATTTTGAGAGAACTGACAGTCACACATTAACATTTATACTTTCTAATAAATCCTTAGTTGTTGAGCAGAACATCCGGGATACTAGTCACTCTTTCCTGGTTTTAGCACCTTGTGTCAAAAACCCAAATTCTGTCAGAACTTACAGAACTTTGTTTGAAGCTTTGACCACTGGCAGCAGCCTGAGAAGAGCCTCCTCTGAAGCAGAGTATTTCTCCAGGTCAAACACATCCAGATCTTCTCCTGATGACAGTAAGATGAAGACCAGAGCTGACCACTGAGCAGGAGACAGTTTATCTGTGGAGAGACATCCTGAACTCAGAGACTGTTGGATCTCCTGGACCAGAGAACGATCATTCAGTTCATTCAGACAGTGGAACAGGTTGATGTTTTTCTCTGCAGACAGGTCCTCATTGATCTTCTCCTTGATGTACTGAACTGTTCCCTCATTGGTCTGTGAGCTACTTCCTGTCTTTGTCAGCAGACCTTTTAGGAGAGTCTGATTGGTCTCCACTGAAAGACCCAGGAGGAAGCGGAGGAACAAATCCAGGTGTCCATTTGGACTCTGTAAGGCCTCGTCCACAGCTCTCTGATGGAGACTTGTTAGATTTGGCTTCTTAGATAATTTAGACAAAGCAGAAATATTTTTGTGGTCTTCCATCAGATTAACTCCATCCTTGATGAAGGTCCGATGGACATGAAGAGCACCCAGAAACTCCTGAACACTCAGATGGACGAAGCAGAACACCTTGTTCTGGTACAGCCCTCTCTCCTCTCTAAAGATCTGTGTGAACACTCCTGAGTACACTGAGGCTGCTCTGATATCGATGCCACACTCTGTCAGGTCTGATTCATAGAAAATCAGGTTTTCTTTCTGCAGCTGATCAAAAGCCAGTTTTCCCAGAGACTCAATCATCTTCCTGCTCTCTGGACTCCAGTGTGGATCTGTCTCAGATCCTCCATCATACTTGACCTTCTTTACTTTGGTCTGAACCACCAGGAAGTGGATGAACATCTCAGTCAGGGTGTTGGGCAGCTCTCCTCCCTCTCTGGTCTCCAACACATCCTCCAGAACCGTAGCAGTGATCCAGCAGAAGACTGGGATGTGGCACATGATGTGGAGGCTTCTTGATGTCTTCATGTGGGAGATGATCCTGCTGGCCTGCTCCTCATCTCTGAATCTCTTCCTGAAGTACTCCTCCTTCTGTGGGTCAGTGAACCCTCTGACCTCTGTCACCATGCCAACACACTCAGGAGGGATCTGATTTGCTGCTGCAGGTTGCGTGGTTATCCAGAGGAGAGCAGAGGGAAGCAGTTTCCCCCTGATGAGGTTTGTCAGCAGAACATCCACTGAGGTGGACTCTGTAACATCAGTCAGGATCTCCTTGTTGTGGAAGTCCAGAGGAAGTCGACTCTCATCCAGACCATGAAAGATGAACAGAACCCGGAAGTGTTCAAAGCTGCAGATTTCTTTGGTTTCAGTAAAGAAGTGATGAACAAGGTCCACCAAGCTGAACTTTTTCTCTTTCAGCACATTCAGTTCTCTGAAGGTGAATGGAAATATGAACTGGATGTTCTGGTGGGCTTTGTCTTCAGCCCAGTCCAGAGTGAACTTCTGGGTTAAGACTGTTTTCCCAATGCCAGCCACTCCCTTTGTCATCACTGTTCTGATTGGTTGATCTCTTCCAGGTGGGACTTTAAAGATGTCTTCTTGTCTGATGGTTGTTTCTGGTCTGTGTGGTTTCCTGGATGCTGTTTCAATCTGTCTGACCTCATGTTCATCATTGACCTCTCCAGTCCCTCCCTCTGTGATGTAGAGCTCTGTGTAGATCTGGTTCAGAAGGGTTGGACTTCCTGCTTTAGCGATCCCCTCAAACACACACTGGAACCTCTTCTTCAGACCAGATTTAAGTTTATGTTGACAAACTGAAGCAACATGTTCTGTTTGAGACAGAAGTTAAACACATTTTAAATTACCATTGAAAAGGATATATATTATGTAATTCTGCATCCATAATCTATCACTAAGCACATAATTTAATCTCCAGGTTAAATCTGTAGAGAAATCCTCTTACTGCTCTGCAGACGTTCAGCCAGCTCCTCCTGCTTCATCTTCTTCAGGAAGTTCAGTGTGATCTTCACAAAAGCCTCTCTGCTGCTCTTCCTCTTCTCTTTATCCTCACCTTCCAACACCTCTTCATCCTCCCACTGACTCTCTAAGCCTTCTGGGTAATCTGGACTCAGAACCTTCTGGATCTTCTTCAGCTCGTTCTTCACAAAAGTAACAATGTTGTCCTCCAGCAGCTGGAACAGAACAATATATGAAGGACACATCAGACTGAGATCATGGAGCCAAACATCAGGTCCATGTTGGACAGACTGACAGTCCTCTGGTCTACAAAGTGCAGCATGGAGATGACTGTGAACAGAACCAATGGAGAAGTAGTTGTTGTACATGTACAGACCATAAATATGGAGTCCAGCTGTGTTTGATGCTGCTGGGCAGACGGACCACTGGGAACCTCTGAGTTCTGCTGGTCCACTCTGTGGAGGAACCAGGAAGCATTAGCTCACATTCTGTAGAACAACAAACAGACAAAGACGAAGGTCCATGTGGTGTCCTGCTCCAAAAGCTACGTGTCTTTTCCCATTCAGGGACAGCTGTCCCCAGAGGGGAAGTTCCTACCTGAGCAGAGTCTGAGTTGTCATGGTAACTGTGTTGAAACATGGCTGATTTCTCAGAGCTCTAAAAGCTCAGTTGTTCCACTTGATGATTACAAGAACTTTAAACTGAACATCTAGAGGAACATGAAGCAGATTGTGGACCAGTGGTTCAGTTGTGGACATTTGAATTTCATTTCAATAAATGTTCTTGTTCGGCTTCTTTGTGAAATATTTTAGTAGATGTAGAATATTTGAACAGTTGTTTTCTTTCTTAAATTATTAAAATCTTATGACAAACATTGTTTTTACTTTTGTTTTTTAGATTATTTATTTTTATTCAGATTTTTTTATTCCACTTTTATTCACATAGATGAATCTTATTGTGACATTGAGGCTCATTTTCAAGAAATGTGTTTTAAACAAACATATCAAATTATAATAATTATAATGATAAAATCAATTCAAATATAAACAGAGATAAAAATAAAACATTAAAAACAGAAAAATACATTCAGTGATTTTTCTATTGTTCTTAAAATGTGTTTAAAATCCTTCAGCTACATTAAGCTGCACAGCTCCAGCTGCTGTTGTAGTTTGTTAGAAAAATGAGTTTTTCCCAACCTTTAGCATCCCTAACCCTAACCCTACTGAAGGAACAGTAAATCTAATACAAGTCTGTGATCAGAGGCTGCAGCTGCTCTGTTTCAATGACTGACAGGAAGCTGGAGACACAGTTATTAAGCCAAGAACTGATCTGGAAATGAAAATATTCCAGTGCAACAGTCTGTGTGAGAACAATGAAGGCAAGTTAATCAGACAGAACAAAGTCCAAAGGTAGGTAAGAGGTTTACATCCTGAGATGAATCTGTGTGCTTCATGATGAACATCGTCCAACATCTGCAGAGAGCTAACAGGAGGATTCATGTCCAGAAATAATGTTGCTGTGTGGTAAGAAGGTGGCTGCAACAAGTCATTTCTTTATTTTAAATGAAAAATATTATTCATTTCTATGAAAGAAAACCCCAGTTTTAATTTGGGGTTTTAGGTTCAAGCAAAAATAAATTAATCTAAAGAAAACTGGACCTTAGTCAGTAAAGTTCAGGTATTTCTACAGGTGAATTATTTTGTTTTTGCTCCATATCTTCACCAGCAGTAAAAAAAACTTGCCTTAAATATTTGTGCATTTCTATTTATTTAAAGTCTCACACTTAAACCTACGAGTTAAATATGATCAGATAAAAAGGGTTGGTTGTTAATTTGGTCATTTATCTTGTATTATCTGCCCTCCTTTAATTCTTCTCTGTAAAAGTTCTCTAAGTCAATATCAAGAAACTTTGAATAATCACTCTTTAAGGACACACAGCTGGGTTCTGGTTCTGGTTTGAGGTTCTGTTGGATCCTGAAGGAAAAACACTGAAGTCAAACTTAGTCTAATAATGTATTTAAAGTTAAACCCTGAAGCTCAGAACTCTAAAGTGTCTCACAGTGGCTCTTGTTTGAAGAGGATCCAAATATTCCTGGTTTCACTGTAAACCGTATATTAATGATAGATTAATAATTAGCTCTGATGATCATTAATAAGGGACGATGTTTTGGTTTGGTAGCAGGAACTGAACAATAATCAGAAAGTTTTTCTGTAGAACAGTGTTTGATGTGTTCTGATCTTCTATCCTGACAAACTTTCTTCCTTTGGATCAGAGTCAGAACTGCTGATGGAGAAACAAGTTCATTTATCTTCTTGTCGTTTGTTTTACTTGTTCTAGTCTTAAACTGATGATGGAACCCCTTTAGAGCAGCAGCTTTATTCTCAGCTCATCATTTCTGAGCTTCTGGAAAGCTTTTTATGGTCATACAGGCCATGGTGGTGCATTCAAGGACCTTTCATAAATCAAGTAATCCACACTAAATGTCCTCTAAAACATTGATCTTGTTCTCATCATCAGACTTCATCACAGCAGCACGTAGATGATCTTGTATTGTTGATGACATTTAGTGGCTGCTGAAGGAGACTGTGGAGCAGTTTGCTGATAATAAGACTGATGATCATTTTGAATGAACACAAATGTACTTTAGAAGCTGTTGATTTCACTGATGTTTGCAGATAACAGTGAGAGATCATGTTTTCCATCAGATTTAGTTTGGATTATTTAGTTGACATCTAATCCTTGAATCAGCATCATGACTTGCCTACATGTGCAGTCACCTTAAGCTCTGCAGAAGCACCAACTCTGATGAACTAATGTGACACAAGGTGATACAGAATGATTCAACTGGATGGAAGAACAACTGATTTTAGCTCCAATATCATCTAACAAGATCATTTCATATCATCACAATAATACAATGGTTTGATTATTTCCATGATTTAGCATCCATCACACACTGCTTCACATGTGAACACAGACATGTGTGAGAAAGAGTTGTTTTCTCATTAATATGTTGGAATGAAGTTAGTTTCAACTAATTAGTTTGAACATTTAGAAACAGCTCACCTGTTTGCAGCTGAACGTTGATCTGATTTAAAATCAATAATAATATCATTTGACATGTTGCTCTTTAAGGACACACAGCTGGGTTCAGGTCCAGGTTCTGGTTCTGATCGTTTCCTGTGAATAAAGATGGTTTGGTGATGTGAGAGCTGAGCTCTGACATGGAGAAGAGTCCTGGACAGTTAGAGATGGTGATCTGACCTCTGAACTTTGCTCTGGTCCTCATGTTCTCCACACAGAGTGGTTTTAGAGGGAGGGACTCTGTCCTCTCTGTCCTCACACTGATCCATGCTGCTCAGTTCACATCAGCTCACACACATGGAGCTGCAGCCAAGAACACACATGATAAAGATACATTTTCATTCACTGACACACACCTGTAGCTACAAATGAACAGTCTAGGTAGTTGTTGTTCCTCTATTCCAGAAACAAAGATTGTGACACTAAACCATATTTAACATTAATAATAGAAAGAACAGATTGTTGGACGTTTGTTAGAGATGAAAAGATTGTTTCAATGAATGAAATTATTGCAGTTTGACTGTAAAGTGAAGGAGCTGCAGACTGAAACACTGCATGATGTGAAGATATTGATCAGTCAAACTTCTTCTGCTGCAGCTCCACAAAATGAAGCAGAACAAACTCTGAACAACTGGACCTGCTGGATTTCTCAGTCATCAAACTATACAGATGGATTATATGTTCCATTAAAGCTTCACTTCATTTAATAACATGAAACATTTTAACAACATTGATGTCATCTTATTTTGAAAGGATTGACAGGAAGCAGCTGTTCTGTGACTTTAAAGGTGAAAATGAAAGTTAGATTTAATGACCTGAAAAAGAAACTGTTAGTTTAGTGAAAAACAAACATCAGCTGCTCATCATGTTGACTGTTTCAGACAATAATCTAATAATCCTGTAGATGTTCCTTCATATACAGTAAAACTAAAACTTGGTTCTGAAATAAGAGGAGAACATGTTCTCCAAACACCAGAGAGCAGAAACACACTGTTAAATTATTAAAGTTCAAATCAACTTTAACTATGAAATAAAGTAAACTTACGGTTTCTTTAAGCAAGACAGAGAACAGAAGAAGACTTGAACAAAACAGACTCTGAGGCAGCAGAGCAGCTTCCTGGAACCAGTCAGAACTTCACCTGAGATGGAGGCGGAGCCTAATGAGACAGGTAGGAGGAGGTACAGTAACCATGACAACAGTCCAACAGCTTTCATTTTGAACATTCAGGGAAAGGTTCTGACTTTATTTATTACAACTAACCAAAATAAAGACAGGTTATCCCATCCAGCAGGAGAAGGAATTTAATGAAATAATGAACTTCCTCCTTCATGAAAGTGTTGATGTGGTTGAATTTGGTTGGGAATTATAAATGATGAATTATGATTATAATTATATATATAATTACACACATATTCATAATCAAATAATCATAATTGCACAACACTAACACACAGATTGACTTTGACTAGAATCTTCAGACCATCACATTAACTTAGTTTAATATATAAATTAATTTAACAAGACTTTAGAAAAGCAACTCTAAACATTGACAAATAAATCTCAGCTGATGTCACAGATTAATAAATCAACAACAACAAGGCATCACTGACATACAGCCTGAAACTAAATTATATTTAACAGTTTAAAACTGAAAGAGCAGCTCAATGTTTGAGCTAAACGATAGAAAAACAAGTTGTTGAAGGAATGAAGTGATTCCAGTTTGACTTTAAAGTCTGACTGAAGGAGCTGCAGGATCCCAGACTGTAGATCCTGATCAGTCAGACTGTTTCCTGCTGCAGCTGCTCAATAAAACCAGTTCAAATACTAAAGCAGAATAAACACTGAAACTACTTTATTTCACAACCATCAAACTAAACAACTGGATTATCTGCTCATTTAAAGCTGCAACAAACTTTACCTCATTGAAATCAAGCAATTTAATTCATTTAATGTTATTTTATTTTGAAAGGATTAAAGGAAGCAGCAGGAAGCTGTGGTGTCTGATTTTAATCATGGAGATGATAGTTTGCTTCTCATAATAAAAAAGATTAATTTTATTTAATGAAGAAAATATTTAAACATCAGCTGTTCATCATGTTGACTGATTTCAGATATTTAATAATCCTGTAAATGTTCCTTTAAACATAAAACTGCTGAAACTTTCAGCTGAAATAAGAAGTTTTCCAAACATGAAAGAGTTAAAAATGATTAAAGTCAAAGTTTAACTATGAATAAAAATGAACTTACAGTTTGTTAGAGCTTCAGAAAGTGTTGAAGACACTTGATGTGTGAACTTGGACTGAGATACAGGTGAGCTGCTTCCTGGAATGAGTCAGAGCTTCACCTGAGATGGAGGCGGAGCCTAAAGAGACAGGTAGGAGGAGCAGCAGCAACTTCTCAGACATTCTTCATCTTTCATTTCCAGAGAAAAGGTTTGAACTTTCTATTCTGAGTTGAATTCTTCTGTTGAGCAGAAACTATGAAGGAAACCCAGAAAAACCTGTTTGCAGGAACTGATCCTAGAGGCTGGTTGTTGTGAGACGTGTCTGACTTTGTCTTCACAGGTTGCTTTAATCATCCCTTTAAGGAGCAATAAAACTGTTTTATAATTTAGTAACCAGAAGAAGATGTGAAGATGTGAGGAACATGTTTCTGAAGATGATGTCAGAAGATCTGTCATTAGAATAGATGATGGATGCAGTTTAATGTTGTTTAGCTGAAATATTCAAGGTCTTCTCTGAAGGAAACACTGTCTGGATGGAAGCACATGCTGCTCTTAAACCTGTAAATATATCCAAGGATTGATTGATTATTTATTTACACTAATCCATCCTCCCAAACCAGCAGAGATGCTGGAGTTTGAACTAAGTTCTAATAACAAGGTGGATGTTCTCTGCAGCATCCATGATTAGTAAAAACCACTTTATTCTTGATTTATCTGATCCCAGAACAGTTTTCTTGTTCCCAGTTTGTCCAACAGAGCTTTGGTTCAGAGAAGAAGGCGTCATTAAAGTTTGAGACATTCAGCAGAAGGTTAGAGGTCAAATGAGCTGATAAATCTGAAGCAGCAGTTTGTCTTCATTTAGTTAATGTGACTGATGCAGTGTGTGACTCTGACCAGCAGAGGGAGACATTACATTTATTACGGTCATGGTTTTTAAATTCAGTCTGTTAGAAACAACTGAGACAAGAATCATTCAGGTTTCCTGAAACATCCTGATAAGAAGAAACAACAAAAGTCCAACAAGATCCATTTCCTTAAAGCACAAAGCAGCAGAACCACCTGTGTAGCTCCACCTCTGATGACCCTGCAGGCTGACTGGACCGCTACAGAACCTGAGTCAGGAGGTGGGACTAAACAGCTGCTGAGACTCTGAGCTGCAGGACAGAAATGTTGAAGTTAGTTCAGTTTGTCATAGACAGGTTCAGATGAGGAAAATGCTTCACAGACATGTTGATCTCTTCCAACGTTTGACTCCTAAGGAATCATTCCAGGCAGTTTCACAGCAGCTCAGCTGCAGCACAACCATGTCTCAAAGCTTCACTCTACAGGTGAAAATGTCCCACTGTCTAACTGTGGATGTGTCCTAATTTTAATCCATCTGCACTCTGTATAAACCACTGATCAGACAAGGTCAGCCAAGGTCAAAGAAGACCCACCTCCACGTCTACAATGAAGCAGCTTCACTGGATTTTAAAGGTTACAGAATGAAAAAAGGTCAAAACTTTGCAGAAAGACGTATTTAATTTGTGTAAAGTTCTTGTTTTTATCAATGCAATTTTTTACTAAACTTGTAATTTTGTCATTGTTGTTAAAGTACCAGCATGCAAGGAGGTTTTTGTATTTTATTTTGTTCAAAGTCCCTGAAATCGTCTTCCTTCTCCATTCTGATGCACAGTTTGAACTTCAGCGCGTCTAGACGTCTAAATGAGTTGCTGCCATTTGATTGGTGGGTTCCCGTTTTTATGTTTGCAACCAATTGAACAGAGAAATATTATTCAGGAGGCTGATGAGAGCATAAATGATATCAGGATCTCTCAGCTTTAACAGATCTTCGGCTTGTTTAACTCCTTCTCCATCTATTAACATCATATCACCTCAGACCAACATGGTGTTTAATTCACTTTAGTGAAGATTACATGAAAAGGTCAAGATTACCAACGTTTGCTGAACTGACTCATTACAACGAGTCAAAGACAAATACTTTATTGAAGCGTTCATAATATTATGAACTGCAGGTCAAATTAATTTCTGTTGAGCAGAAATGAAACTTACATTTTAGTAATATTATAGTAATATAATCTTTTCATGGGACAACACTGAAGATACGACCCTTTGATACAATGTAAAGTAGTCATTGTGCAGCTGTATAAACTTATACTGTATAACAGGATAATTACTGACACCTGAAAGTAACTCTTTAACAACAAAGTAAGTACACCCCTAAGAGAAAATGTCTGTATAGTATCTAGAAAAATGTTATTTTCTCTAGAGCTTCCAGGTTGTCACTGGATTATTCTTCCTCTCCTCCATGACGACATCATGGAGCTGATGGATGTTGGAGACCTTGCTTTCCTCCACCTTCTGTTTGAAGATGCTCCACAGATGCTGAATCGGGTTTAGTTCTGGAGACATGCTTGGTCAGTCCAGCACCTCTACCCTCAGTCTCTTTAGCAAGGCAGCGGTCGTCTTGGAGGCGTGTTTGGGGTCGTTATTATGTTGGAAAGCTGCCCTGCGGTCCAGTTTCTGAAGGGAGGGGATGGGTGGTATAAAAACCTAGTTCAGGACAAAAACTATGAAAATCTTATTTTTTATTTTAGTGCAGTTGTGTAATATTTTTAACATTTACCTGAAGATTTTTATTATTATAAAAATTTGCTGAACGGCCTGATTTCAGCATTTGTTTATCACAAAAATAGATTTTTAATAATATTTATAGTTTTTCCAGGCCTTGATTGTCAAAATCAACAACTGTTAATCTTTCTGGGATGATGTTTACTGACATAAATTTAAAAGTTGTTTATTTTTTGTTTGTTTTTTTCATTTTTATCACAGGAGGGCGGTATCAAGACTGAGTTTAGGGCTAAAATGATTAAAATCTTAATTTTAGGGTTAGTTGTTTAGTGCAGTTGTGTAATATTTGCAACATTTTACTGAAGATTTATCTATTATTATGATTATTTAAATTAGATTTTTCTGCCCTGCATAAAGCCCTGATTGTAGCATTTGTTTATCACTATAAAATATATTTTTAATACATTTGAAAATTTTCCAGGCCTTGATTGTCAAAATAACAATGGCAAATCTTTCTGAGATGATTTTAACTGAAGTAAATTTCACGTTTTTTTTGTTTTTGTTTTTTTTGTCTAAAATAAAAATAAATTATAATTTCTATGTACCTGTTGTACTGCTTACCATGTAGTCATTAAGATTATGTTTATAATGAATCTCCATCTCTAATAACATACATTTATAAAATATGTAGATTGTTATTTACAGGATTACATCAATGTAGATGTAGTCAAAAAGTATTTAGTGAAAAATATGAAGTTTAACTGTTTTGTGTTTGATTATGACAGATCACTGCCCTCTGGTGGTGATATTTTGTAACTACAGATATTCCTCAAATCAATTGTTCAGCGGATGTTTTGTTTATCTTTCTGTTATAATTTTCACTTTTATGAAGTCAGATAAAATCATCTTAAATTACAGTTGTTGAACACGAATAAGATTCACTGCAGGGTTTAATTCAGTCTGAACAGAAACATCCTGTTTATACAAAGTTTAACACAACAGCTGACGGTTAAAACTGTTTTCATTACAACCATAATACCCCACGTTTATGTAATGCATATTATCAACAGAGGTGAATACTTAGAAGAGTATCTGCAGCAATAGCTGGAGTCTCTGCTCGCTGTAATCAAGAATGGAGCAATTAGACTTTTAATTAACCTTACTTTGGTTGTTGTTACACACTGTATCCACTAGAGGGCACTAGTCTGATTCAGCAGCTAGCTGGTTTCCAGCTAGCTTCCATGAACAGATTTCAGAACATCTGACCAGTCACTACCCAAAACTTCAAGATCTAACAGGGGGATGGCTGCTTTATAAACATTAAGTATTAAAAACTGTAAAATTGTTATTTACAGAATTTATTTGTGCTCTTCTATTATATTGCTTGTTTATTTCTTTTTGTAGGAGGTTCTGGACGGAGAAAACTTTCACTTATACCTCCAGAGACTGAGGGTTACCATGGAAACCTTTTGAAAACTGTGACAGTAGGAGGAAAAAACATGATCTACATATTTCCACTTCAGGAGAAAACTGATATGTCTCCTCTTCCTCTGGATGCTCTAGAACTTCAAAGCATGCCTAAAGCATCATGGGAAGTTTGCAGTGTTACCTTGCAGTTGTAAGTCTTGGCTGTCCGTGTAAAATCATGTGTTGACCTCAGATCTTCAGGAGACAACTTTGACATCTCTAAGATTGTTTAATATCGTCATGCTCTTTATTTTATTTTTTTACTTTTTCTTACAAAAATATATTTTTAAAGTATTCTCATCATGAAAGCAGTGCTAATGAAGGTACTCCAGTGGCATCAACATCAAGTACAAATGATGCCAGTTTCCCTGGAACACATCTGGTAATGCAGGACTATGTGTTAACTTTGGAAACATTTCTTTTTGTATGACCTGTACCTCTTTTAATATAGTGGGCAGGAAACATACTGTATGTTCAAAAATAATAAGTACTTTTTTGTCCTTTTTAATTCATAACCTGTACTAAATATTACAGCAGTTTAGTGTCATACCAGTTGTTGTTTTAAACTTTAATTTAATATTAAGCTCGGTCACCAACAACTTACACAATACAGCATCTCACCTAAAAACACTTATTTGAATAAATCTGTCCATAAAGCTGCTGAACAGAACAACTTTCATTTTACAAACTAAGAAACAACTTCTCCATTTCATTTTTTAGTTTTTAATTTGAGGCAGCTTGTCCAGTATGTGAAGAGGAATATCTGCTGGATATTTTACAGATCCATGCCAGCTGTTGTGGAGACAGGTGAGGAGCTCCTAAAAATAGGAACCATTTTTATAAATATCTCAACGCCAACAGTGAAGTTTCTCCACTATTTCAAATATACAATAACAAACCTTCTAATCCAAATGAACAGAGTACTCCTCCTAATGCTGTCGTAACCCGTTTTTATTTTTCAGTCTTGAGGAGACCTCACCCAGACCAGAACAGGTTTCCAAATCACTTGGAGGTTCACTGAAAAAGTCACTGACACATGTTAATATATCATTTATAGCTGACACATTTCACACATAGGAGCTCATGTTAATTATTATTTATTATTTACTTTAAAATAAATATATGTAAATTTCTGTATTTAAATCACACACAATATAATTTATCCAGATGCATTTAAACTAAGTATATTCTATTTATGTGAAATATGGTGGACCAGTGAATGTGGAGAAGTAATAAAGTTAAGAAATAAAGCATTTAAAGCATTTAAAAGAAATCCAATGTTTCAGAACTTAATTGAATATTAAAAAAAAACAAGCAATGGTGAGGAAAATTGTTAAGAATGCAAAAAGAGAATATTGGAGGAACTTTTTATTACAGTCGAGAGAGAAACATAAATTTATAAAATATGAAAAATAATTAAAAGAATGAATGGTATTAAGAAAGAATATGAATATCCAATATTAGAAGTAGATAACACAACTAGAAGAAAAAGCTGAAATACTAGCTAAAACATTTGGTAAAATTCATAGTTCAAGTAACATTATTGATGAGGGAAGGAAAGGGAGGCAATACAAAGATTTACTACAGAACAATGAAGAAACAAATAACTTAATAAATGAACGGTTTACAAAAGCTGAACTCAACTCTGTACTCAGGAAAATAAAGAATACAGCACCTGGTAAAGATCAGATCTGATCCACAATGATACAACATCTCAGTGAAACATCTAAAGACGTCATATTAGAGCTTTATAATAAAGTCTGGGAGGAGGAGGAGCTGCCTCAGAGCTGGAAGGAGTCAATCATCGAACCAATAACTAAACCAGGAAAAGACAACACGAAACCAGAAAATTATAGACCCATTGCTTTAACATCACATATATGCAAAATAATGGAAAAAATGATTAATAATAGATTAACATATTATTTGAATAGCAACGGGTACATTACTAAGGTGCAAAGTGGTTTTTGAAAAGTGAGAAATATTAATGACCCAACGTTATGTTTAGAACATGAAATCAGAAGAGCGCAAGTTAATAAAGAAAGTGTAGTTTCTGTATTTTTTGACAAAGAGAAAGTTTATGACATGATGTTGGTTGAAGGATTCCTGATTAAATTAAATAAAATGAAAATTACTGCGAAAATGTTTTACTGGATTCAAAACTTTTTAACAAATAGAAATCTTCAAGTTAGAATAGATCAAGAAATGTCAACAAAATATGTCATAGACAATGGAACACCTCCAGGTAGTATTATAAGCCCATTATTGTTCACCATAATGATAAATGATGTACAGGTCCTTCTCAAAATATTAGCATATTGGGATAAAGTTCATTATTTTCCATAATGTCATGATGAAAATTTAACATTTATATATTTTAGATTCATTGCACACTAACTGAAATATTTCAGGTCTTTTATTGTCTTAATACGGATGATTTTGGCATACAGCTCATGAAAACCCAAAATTCCTATCTCACAAAATTAGCATATTTCATCCGACCAATAAAAGAAAAGTGTTTTTAATACAAAAAACGTCAACCTTCAAATAATCATGTACAGTTATGCACTCAATACTTGGTCGGGAATCTTTTTGCAGAAATGACTGCTTCAATGCGGCGTGGCATGGAGGCAATCAGCCTGTGGCACTGCTGAGTTCTTATGGAGGCCCAGGATGCTTCGATAGCGGCCTTTAGCTCATCCAGAGTGTTGGGTCTTGAGTCTCTCAACGTTCTCTTCACAATATCCCACAGATTCTCTATGGGGTTCAGGTCAGGAGAGTTGGCAGGCCAATTGAGCACAGTGATACCATGGTCAGTAAACCATTTACCAGTGGTTTTGGCACTGTGAGCAGGTGCCAGGTCGTGCTGAAAAATGAAATCTTCATCTCCATAAACTTTTTCAGCAGATGGAAGCATGAACTGCTCCAAAATCTCCTGATAGCTAGCTGCATTGACCCTGCCCTTGATAAAACACAGTGGACCAACACCAGCAGCTGACACGGCACCCCAGACCATCACTGACTGTGGGTACTTGACACTGGACTTCTGGCATTTTGGCATTTCCTTCTCCCCAGTCTTCCTCCAGACTCTGGCACCTTGATTTCCAAATGACATGCAGAATTTGCTTTCATCCGAAAAAAGTACTTTGGACCACTGAGCAACAGTCCAGTGCTGCTTCTCTGTAGCCCAGGTCTGGGGAATGCGGCACCTGTAGCCCATTTCCTGCACACGCCTGTGCACGGTGGCTCTGGATGTTTCTACTCCAGACTCAGTCCACTGCTTCCGCAGGTCCCCCAAGGTCTGGAATCGGCCCTTCTCCACAATCTTCCTCAGGGTCCGGTCACCTCTTCTCATTGTGCAGCGTTTTCTGCCACACTTTTTCCTTCCCACAGACGTCCCACTGAGGTGCCTTGATACAGCACTCTGGGAACAGCCTATTCGTTCAGAAATTTCTTTCTGTGTCTTACCCTCTTGCTTGAGGGTGTCAATAGTGGCCTTCTGGACAGCAGTCAGGTCGGCAGTCTTACCCATGATTGGGGTTTTGAATGATGAACCAGGCTGGGAGTTTTAAAGGCCTCAGGAATCTTTTGCAGGTGTTTAGAGTTAACTCGTTGATTCAGATGATTAGGTTCATAGCTCGTTTAGAGACCCTTTTAATGATATGCTAATTTTGTGAGATAGGAATTTAGGGTTTTCATGAGCTGTATGCCAAAATCATCTGTATTAAGACAATAAAAGACCTGAAATATTTCAGTTAGTGTGCAATGAATCTAAAATATATGAATGTTAAATTTTCATCATGACATTATGGAAAATAATGAACTTTATCACAATATGCTAATATTTTGAGAAGGACCTGTATTTGCAGACATTAGAAAAGAAATAGGTTGTTCACTTGTTGCCGATGGTGGAGCCATATGGAAAAGAGGGAGAAATATAAAGATAACTGGAAAGAAAATACAGTCTGAGATAAGATGGATAGAGGAGTGGGCGTCTCAATGGGGATTCAAGTTCTCAGTTGAGAAAATAAAAGTTATGGTATTTACACAGAAAACAATAAGAGAGGAAATAAAATTTAAATTATATGATCAAGAATTAAAACAAGTTAAAAGCTTAGTTTGTAGTAAAAGTTTCTAGGAATATGGTTTGATGAGAAAATCCTATGGAATATACATATTTGTTAGAAAATGACAAATGTAAGAAAGTATTAAATATTATGAGATGTTTGGCTGACAGTGACTGGGGAGCAGACAGGTAAGCTTTAAAACAAATGAACACAGGATTGATCAGATCAAATATAGATTATGGAAGTATTATATATGGTTCAGCAGCAAAGACACATCTGGAAAAATTGAACTGAATGCAACATCAAGCATTAAGAGCAGCATTTGAAGTAGAAATGGGAGAAATGCCGTTAGATCGAAGGAGAACACAATTGTCAATAAATTACTGGGTAAATTTACAAGGCAATAACCCGGATCAGGGCTGCACGGTGGCGCAGTTGGTAGCACTGTTGCCTTGCAGCAAGAAGGTCCTGGGTTCAATTCCTGACCAGGGGTCTTTCTGCATGGAGTTTGCATGTTCTCTCCGTGCATGCGTGGGTTCTCACCGGGTACTCCGGCTTCCTCCCACAGTCCAAAGACATGCCTGTTAGGTTAATTGGTCACTATAAATTGCCCTTAGGTGTATGAATGAGTGTGTGCATGTTTGTTTGTGTGTTGCCCTGCGATGGACTGGCGACCTGTCCAGGGTGTACCCCACCTCTCACCCATAGACTGCTGGAGATAGGCACCAGCTCCCCCACGACCCACTATGGAATAAGCGGTAGAAAATGACTGACTGACTAACCCGGATCATCCGACACAAGATGCCATGCTGAGAAAAAGAAAAAAAGATACAAGAAGTTTTGGATGGATTATTAAAAGGATAACAGAAGAATTGTATGTACAAAATATAGTAATAAGTCCGATACTGTCACCAGCTGTTGTACCACCCTGGATTTGACCAGAATCACAGGTAGATATGTCAATAATGGAAAAAAAAGAAAAGGACATGTATATTAGAGTTAAATATAGTACAGGAATATGTTAATAATTATTATCAATACCTTCAGATTTATACAGATGCATCAAAAACAAATGATAAAATAGGAATAGCATTCATAGTACTGGATAATCAATTAAAAATAGGAAAATGAATCACAAATGGTTTATCAGAATACACAGGAGAAATGTTAGCAATACCTTTAGCAGTACAGTGGGTGGAAGACATAAGACCTTTAAAAACAATAATTTGTTCAGATTCAAGCTCGGTATTGTTGAGTTTAAAACATAACCATTCAGACAGCAGGCCAGAGATTTTACTAGAAATACAGCATATTTTATTCAGACTACAAATGATGGGTTTATCAATAATAGTTTTATGGGTTCCAGCACATATTGGAGTTAAAGGAAATGAGATGGCTAAGAAGGCAACACAAAATCATGTCAATTTTACAGTACATTTCAATGATCAGAGGAAAAGAACATCATCAAACAAAAAGTTGAAGGAAGAATGGCAGAAAAGGTGGGATGGAGAAAGAAAAGGAAGATGGTTTTATAGGGTTAAAAAGGCAGTAGGAGAATTAAGAACTGGAAGAAGGAGCAGAAAGGAGGAAATAATAATAAGATTAAGATTAGGACATACAGGACTTAATTATACACTGTTTAAAATACTAAAACACAATACAGGAAAATGTGACAACTGTCGGATAAATGAAACAATTCAATATATGTTTATGGAGTGCCAGAAATATGAGCTGGAAAGAAGAGTAATGAGAGAGAATATAAATAATAATAAATAATAAATATAAAATAATTTAAGAAAAGTTTAGCATAATAGATACATTGCAAAAGAAAATAGGGAGAAAACATATACAAATTATTTCACGATTTCTAAAAAGAACAAAATTACTTAATAGAATTTTATTTTATAAGATATTAATCCATGATGAACCAAACTCCATACCAGTGGTGGCGGTAATGCACACCTACAGAGTTTTGCCAACCGCCATTAAACTCCAGAAGAAGAAGAAGAAGGATCGGAACTCGTCCAAAGGTAATCTCCATGCTAACGTTAGCCTGAGTACAGTTGTTCTTTATCTGCTGAACTATTTCTTCTGCTGCTTCATCTCTCTTCTGTTGGAGGGAAATGAAGTTCAGAGACGCTGTGAATTTGTGGAGAAATGAACCTCTATATCATCAGCTAAACCTCCAGCTGCATGATAATCACTAGCTAGTTAGCTGCAGCTAAGTTAGCATGCTAGCAGAAGGTAAGATTCTGTGATTTGCTGTTTATGAAAAATAATTAAAATCCTTTTTATGAGAAACTGATGATCAATGATGTTGATCCTGCAGGTAGAAAGCTGCTTCAGAAAGAGTTTCTCAGCAGCTGGAAGCAGAAAGTGTCTTGAGCTGGGTGCTCAGTTAGCATGCTAGGCTAACAAGGACCTAGAAATAAAAAACTAGGCTTTTAACGACTGTAGAAGAAGAGTCCTGAGAGCAAAAACTACAAAGTTCTCGAGGTTTTCATTCCTAGTGTTTTATAAATAGAGCTTCCTGTAAGAACATTCAGAAATATTCAGATAATATTAGGAGTTTATGAAGTCAAACGTTTTTATTATTTTATGATCTTCCATCTGGATGGACTGTGGTCATTAATGTAGACGTAGGAGAGGTGGTGAGGTCCATGTTGAGGTAGGAAAACTTTACTGGCCGTCAGTTAACTCTTACATTACTCCTCACCTCTCCCCGACTCTTTTATTTGGCACCTAAAGGACAATCCTCAGTCAGAGATCAGTTGTACGTTTCCACAAGTTTATTAAAAACAATCTGAATTCAGAGAGGAGACACACATTTACACTGGTACCTGGAAACGTCTGTGTGTTGTCCGTTTTGGAGGGGCCAAAATACCTTTATATACCCTTCGCTGCTATGCAGTACACATACACAATCATTCTATCTGTGGATATCTCCCCATCAACCATATAACCTCATATCCAAATAAGGAGTACTTCTAGTCCTTCTCCTATAACAAACTTATCGTGTCTGGCTCCAGCCCTGTCTCCTTCACTAATTTATGACTTTGGACTCTCTACTTCACTCCCTAAGCTTGAACCCCACTGCTCTATGTACACATGTCAGTTACATACATAGATGGTTTATATTCTACATCCACTAAACAGTCCTGCAGGGGTTTCCACTGTGATCATCTTGTTGGTCAGAGATCAGAAACTGCTGGTTCCTGGTTCTCTTAGACCTGAGAGAACATCCCATCTGACCTGAAGAATTTAGCCACCGTCTGATGCAGCAGAAGACAGTAGAGGTGGGCACATCAATCCAAAATATCGATAACATCGAGGCCAAGTTGGGATCAGTACTAACATGGTGAGATCGATACGTTAGTGTCAGATTCTCTTCTATGCGTCCACCAGATTTCTCAAATTTCTTCACAGAGTTCAGCGACCACAGCTTCTCTTTCCTTGCTGCCCACCGCCCGTCCAACTCCCTTTTCTGCTGGCAGAGAGCAATAAGAGGAGCCCGTGATGGCGGAGAGAAAGAGAAGCACTTTGTGGATGTTATTCACTGCAGCTGATAAGGACACTGCCACATGATGTGTGCAGAAAAGTCATTTGCTACTGTGGGAACATCACCCATTTACAGAAACATATAAAAACACTTGAGATCTCCGAGCTGTTAAAATTGTTGAGGAAGGAGGAAGAGGAGGGAGATCCCTAAACACTGACAAAGGTTTCTGGCAAAAGCTTTCAGTCAAAAATCAGGAATATCCAGATAATCTCCAGCATAAAGAAATGTTTTCTACAGTGAAATTAGTGATCAGAGATACAAGTTTAGCACAATATTATCAACTATTATATATTCTGCCCATTGAAAACAATCTTAATAGTTTATTGGAACTCCAAAATATACACTTCCCTAAAGATATACAGGTCCTTCTCAAAAAATTTGCATATTGTGATAAAGTTCATTATTTTCCATAATGTCATGATGAAAATTTAACATTCATATATTTTAGATTCATTGCACACTAACTGAAATATTTCAGGTCTTTTATTGTCTTAATACGGATGATTTTGGCATACAGCTCATGAAAACCCAAAATTCCTATCTCACAAAATTAGCATATTTCATCCGACCAATAAAAGAAAAGTGTTTTTAATACAAAAAACGTCAACCTTCAAATAATCATGTACAGTTATGCACTCAATACTTGGTCGGGAATCCTTTGGCAGAAATGACTGCTTCAATGCGGCGTGGCATGGAGGCAATCAGCCTGTGGCACTGCTGAGGTCTTATGGAGGCCCAGGATGCTTCGATAGCGGCCTTTAGCTCATCCAGAGTGTTGGGTCTTGAGTCTCTCAACGTTCTCTTCACAATATCCCACAGATTCTCTATGGGGTTCAGGTCAGGAGAGTTGGCAGGCCAATTGAGCACAGTGATACCATGGTCAGTAAACCATTTACCAGTGGTTTTGGCACTGTGAGCAGGTGCCAGGTCGTGCTGAAAAATGAAATCTTCATCTCCATAAACTTTTTCAGCAGATGGAAGCATGAACTGCTCCAAAATCTCCTGATAGCTAGCTGCATTGACCCTGCCCTTGATAAAACACAGTGGACCAACACCAGCAGCTGACACGGCACCCCAGACCATCACTGACTGTGGGTACTTGACACTGGACTTCTGGCATTTTGGCATTTCCTTCTCCCCAGTCTTCCTCCAGACTCTGGCACCTTGATTTCTGAATGACATGCAGAATTTGCTTTCATCTCAAAAAAGTACTTTGGACCACTGAGCAACAGTCCAGTGCTGCTTCTCTGTAGCCCAGGTCTGGGGAATGCGGCACCTGTAGCCCATTTCCTGCACACGCCTGTGCACGGTGGCTCTGGATGTTTCTACTCCAGACTCAGTCCACTGCTTCCGCAGGTCCCCCAAGGTCTGGAATCGGCCCTTCTCCACAATCTTCCTCAGGGTCCGGTCACCTCTTCTCGTGGTGCAGCGTTTTCTGCCACACTTTTTCCTTCCCACAGACTTCCCACTGAGGTGCCTTGATACAGCACTCTGGGAACAGCCTATTCGTTCAGAAATTTCTTTCTGTGTCTTACCCTCTTGCTTGAGGGTGTCAATAGTGGCCTTCTGGACAGCAGTCAGGTCGGCAGTCTTACCCATGATTGGGGTTTTGAGTGATGAACCAGGCTGGGAGTTTTAAAGGCCTCAGGAATCTTTTGCAGGTGTTTAGAGTTAACTCGTTGATTCAGATGATTAGGTTCATAGCTCGTTTAGAGACCCTTTTAATGATATGCTAATTTTGTGAGATAGGAATTTTGGGTTTTCATGAGCTGTATGCCAAAATCATCCGTATTAAGACAATAAAAGACCTGAAATATTTCAGTTAGTGTGCAATGAATCTAAAATATATGAATGTTAAATTTTCATCATAACATTATGGAAAATAATGAACTTTATCACAAAATGCTAATATTTTGAGAAGGACCTGTACACCTTAACCCTGAAATGTAAATATGGCTGAATATAAAAACCCTTTGTGTTAACTGTTGAAGGAAAAATAGTATTTCAATTTAGGCTACATGCAGATCACAGTTACAGACTTAATTATCATAATAATTTTTTTATTTCACATGGATAAGGAAATTATTTTAGTATTTTAGCACTGTAAAATTCTTTAATATTGATGTAGTTAGTTAATAAATACCTTTTTATTTGCTAAAGTCTTTGTCCTTTGTTTTATCGTAATTAGAATCAACTTACTAAAGACAAAATCATAAAATTATTCAAAGATCATGATTTCAAGTAAAGTATTGGTATTTGTATCGCCGATACTAGCCTTGTATTTACTTGGTACTGGATTGATGCCAAAATTCCCAGTATCGCACACCTCTAGAAAGCAGAACTTTAACATAAACCACGGAGATGATTGGAGATGCTGCAGAGCTCCGCCCATCATCAGTGATCTGAGCAGTGATTGGTTGTTGCATCACTTACTGTTGATTTACAGGCAGAGACATTCCTGTTTTATATGTACACACACACACACACACACACACACACACACACACAGGGTCTCTGCTCACTCAGCAGTTTGCAGAAAAACTGCTAAAAACTAGTGATGTTGACAGATTATTATTGTTGACGTTATGGATTATGATTCATCTTGGAGTCGATCATATTTGTCTTGTTTCTGCTCTGAAAGTGACATTTAACACGTTTGCTGCTTCATCATCATGTTTCTCTGCTTACTCAGACTGATGTCAGCAAACTGGGTTTTCTTCATCATGCATAGATGCATCAGACTGAATAAAAACTGATTGAAATCATACAGCTGCCTTCCTTTCTGACTAAAGCAGGGAAATGAATTTTAACAACATTCATAGAACCTCCTGAAGGTTGAATATTGTTCATTCAGAACCTGCAGTTCTGAAAGGAAACGAGTCATTGACTGGACCTGTTCATGTGTTTCTTTGTCTCTCTGTCTCTACAGGAACATCAAAGCAAAGATGAAGTGAAGACTCAGAACCTTCAGGAGAACCACAAAGACCCATCAACAGCAAACATCTCTGACCAATGTGGAACATTTCTTTCCTCTGTAGATCCTCATAATGGAGGAGAGTGTTCCCTGTGAAGTGAAACCATACAGCTGTGAGAAAGGTTCCATCTGTTCCACAGCTTTAGAAACACATCAACTGATCCACAGTGGGGTTAAACCTTTCACCTGTGAAACGTGTTCAAAGTCTTTTAAACTCAAAAGGGACCTAAAGACTCATGAACGGATCCACAGTGGGAATGATTCATACAGCTGCCATGACTGTGGAAAATGTTTCCGCACGGAGAGTCGAGTCAAAGCCCACAGTGTCATCCACACTGGAGAAAAACCTTTCAAATGTGATCGGTGTGAAAAGATGTTCAGCCACAAATCCAGCTTTTATCTCCATAAGCAGACCCACTCAGGAGAAACAGAAAAACAGTACAACTGTGATCAGTGTGGAAAGAGTTTCAAACGTTCATCATACCTGCAAGCCCACAAACGCAGACACTCTGAAAGACAAAGATACTCCTGTGACACGTGTGGGAAAACCTTTACAAACCGTCCTCACTTAGCAGAACACCAAAATGTTCACATTGGATTTAAACCCTACAGCTGTGACCAGTGTGGAAGATGTTTTACATACAACACTGCCTTAACGACACACCGCCGCCTCCACAGTGCTGAGAAACCGTACGTCTGTGCTGAGTGTGGAAAGAGTTTTGTTCAAAAGCCTGATTTCAAATCCCATCAGCTTGTTCATGCTGGAGTTAAACCCTACAGCTGTGAAGAATGTGGAAAGTGTTTCACAACAAGACGACAAATAAAAGAACATCAGACCTTTCATGTTCAGGAGAGACGTTTCAGCTGCGATCAGTGTGAGAAGGCTTTCTACAGAAAATCAAATCTCAGAAGCCATCAGAGGATTCATACTGGAGTTAAACCATTTTGGTGTGGGGAGTGTGGAAAATCATTCATTCGGGAAGGAAACTTAAAAGTACACAACCTCATCCACAATGCTAAAGGAAGGTTCTCTTGTGACACATGTGGGAGAACTTTCACTCAGAGGAACCAGCTAAAAACACATCAGAGTATCCACACGGGAGGGACACCATACTGCTGTGATCTCTGTGGGAAACTCTTCATGCACAAGACATCATTTGTGGCTCATCAACATGTCCATGCTGGAGATGAACCATACAGCTGTGATCAGTGTGGGAAAGCCTTCAGCCAAGCTTACAACTTCAAAGTCCACCAGAGGAGCCACTCTGAGGAGAGACCATACAGCTGTGATCAGTGTGGGAAGACCTTTAAGCTTTCAGGTCATCTAAAACGACACCAGCAGACCCACAGCAGGAAGCCAGCAGTCTGGAGGCCCACTGTGAGGTTGGTAAAGATCTGCCTGGTTCTAAATGACAGGACCCTTTTCTGAGGATTGTTTTATTAATACGCATCAATCTGAAAATGTTCAGGGTAGAAGTTCTCCTTAGCTCAGAGTTGTAGTCATAGCTTGATGCCATGATTGTAAACTGTTGCAGAAACCCTGAGTTCCACTGTCCTTGTATGTTTGTTCCTTTAGAAGCAGAGCAGCACAGATGGAGCCACTTCTCAGCCCAGCCAGCACCGTAATGATGAAGAACCAAACTGTTCTGGGGGAAAAGTCAGCAAAGAAAAACCTTCAAAGTTCCAGATCTAAGCTCAGTGAAGACAACCTGAAGCTCAGCAAAGATGGAGGGAAAGGTTTCACCTCCCCAGCTTCCAGAAAAGTCCCTGAAGTCTTCCTGAAATTTCAGAGCCTCCAGATCAAACTTCACAGAGTTCATGTTCCTAGTGTTTATCCTACTGTTCCAGTGAACCCTGACCTTTGACCTTTCATCTAAAGTTACAACAGGGAGCAGTTCCATCATTCAGTAATGGAAGGAGACGGCTCTTTAAGAAGCCGTCAGCTGTTGCTGACATGGCTTTTCATAATCAGATATGTTGGTCTGCCTGTTGATGCCTGTTTAACTAGTTCCAGAGCTAACAGTGGCAAGCAGCAGAACCGGGTCAGCTTGTTCAGGAAGAGGGACAAACTGAACAAGCTTCAGATACATCAAAGTTCCTCAAAGGAGACCTTACAATGGTTGTTGAGACAGAAGATCTTCATTGAGAATATCTCTGAGTTTGTTGTTAATGCAGCTCAGAGCTCTTAATTTGAAGGGCCTCTGGCTCAACCCCATTTCCTGCTGCTGTCTCTGTCCCTATGTTCATGTTGGTCTCTGTCCCTGGGCCCTGAACTCTAGTCCCAAACAAGTAAAATAGTCCACTGAGGAACCAGGACATCATCATGTGTCCCAGAGTCCTCCTACAGAACCAGAACTTAAAAATAACCCATAAATGTTCTGTAGACAGTTATCAAGCCATCAACAGATGCCAGCACACATAATTTTCTTCTGTTTATTAAAAAACAAAAACATCCAAACATGATCCATCAGAATCCATCAAAGCAGACATTTTAGAGCCATTTATATTTGTCTTATAGAGACAATAAAATATTTGAGCAGAGAAATGAATCATTTTCTGTGTTTAAGAAGAACTGAAAATGAAACCAGAGAACATCAGACTAAACCTGATGGTTCTGTTACACTAAAATAGGTTTATTTACTAATATTTCATCTACTGTTTATGGATTTTATAGATAAGTGACAAAGAAACCAAACATGGTCTATCAGAACATCTGAAACTAGATATTAGAAAGGTTTTAGTCTCCATAGCAACATTTCAACAGAGGAAATACATTAGTGAGTGTTTCTCAGAACCAGATGGGATGTCCTCCCTCCAACATGTAAAACATCATGTTGGTCTAAAAGCCCCCCCACCCCATCACAGTAAATATTGGAACAGCCCACTTCCTGCTAATCCAGGGTAGAAAATGGGATTGAGCCTTAATCTTTGCTTCAGTGTCTCAGCTGATGTCTCAGTTGGTCTGTTGTTCTTGGTTCTTTGTGTTTCTGTGCTGCTTTCAGCTTCATGTTGGGAACGTCTGGACCCTGTTGGTGGTTCTGAGTTCTGTATGTTTGAAAACATTGTTGATGATGGATCTGCTGTCACTGGCAGAAAATGAAGAGAACTGTTGATGTTGTTCCCTGTTCAGCCACAAGGTGGAGCCTTTAACTAACTGAGAATCTGAGTAGAGTTTAAATGTTGCTGCTGAAGAAATGTTCATCAGTTTTATTCCTGGTTTGAAGTTAAAAAATGTCTCCATGTTTGTCCTCCTCCAGGACGTCCTGAGTCCAACCAACACTTGGTTTGTTTTCTGTCTTTGTTACGTTTGAACTTGTCAGGAATTTTCTTTTCTTCCTGGTTTTATGGAAAATATGAAAAGCTGCTTTTATCAACCTGTTGGTGCTTAAAGTGACTTTTCTGACTGGGTCGGAACCTTGTTCCACCTAAATGATTCTGTTGGTTCTTCTGAAATGTTAAAATAAATAGAGTTGGACCTTCTGCTGGTGGAGACAATGATCAGAATGAACTTTGTTAAAGAACAACAGTTCAAAACTGGAATCAGCTCCACTTATTGGACTTTTCACATCAGGGTCAAACTAAACAGAACCAAATGATTCTTTTTCATTAACTCTCCTTAGTTGAGTCCATTGATGGATCAGTAGAATGTGTCCAGAAGAGAAAAGCTGTCTAGCTTAATGACAGAACCAACAGAACAAGGTTCTAACTCTATAAAGTGGGCCGAGCTTCATCCATCTGCTTCACAAGACTTTACATCTTCCATCTGATCATCTGCTGCTGTCCCACCCTGGGAAGACCAGATGGTTCCATCTTTTGACCCGACTCGGAGGAGACAATGACAGCACTACACAGAAACTGTTACCATGGAAACAAGAACATCTAGAAAGTGTTTCTTTCAGCCTGAATGAAGACTTTCCATCAAGCAAAGAGCAATAATGAGTGAAGCTTCAATCTAGAACGTCTAGATCCACCAAAATGTGACAGTTTAGTTGGATAAAACAAGGATTCTGTTCATGTTCTTCCTGTTCTGGAGGTTCTGGTCTTGGCTTCCCTAATTCGTCTGTCTTCATCCATCAGTGATGTCTTCATTCCAGCTGGGATCAGTCATTGTCTGAATCAGATGAGCCCAAAGACAAACACTGAGGTTCTGTCTGCAGGTCTTGATGCAGAACACAGCTTCTCAGTTTAAACGTTTCGAACGAGTGGATCTTCCAGGATCTTCACTTCCTGCATGAAACCCAACTCCTCCTCAGAGCTTCACTCGCTGTCCCTGAAGCTTCACTTTTCCTCTTCTAATCCAAACACCAACTTCCAGACGTCCCAGGAGATTCCTGCACTCAGCGGATTTAAGGATTTCAGAAGCAGGTTTCAGATCTGTTTTCATTTCCATCTCTGTGGAAATGTCCTGAACCAGCCCTCATTTCCTCACATTTAGTTCTGGAGAATCTAAAATAGCTTCAGGAAATTTATTAAAACATGTGCAAACAGAAGTTGAACCCAGAATCAGAAACAGAGTTGGTACATTCCCAACTGCCTTAAAGGTCCATATCTGCTTTGAGCTCCTTTATTCTTCATCCCAGCCAAAGTTTCTCAGACAAACCTTATGGGAACATCTGATATTCATCTTGAGGAGAACTTCTCCAGGCTTCTTGAAGGAATGTTGAAGCTGTTCTTTGAAGGTTTGCTTCCAGCTGTAAACCTGTAAACCCAGTTATTTCTCCTCGTTCTGCTTCTCAACAGAATCAGCTCTGAAGAACCAGGAGGAGTTTCTGAAGAACAATTGAGTGGAGAACAGTGAGTCTGATTTGGAGCTGAAGAACATTGTCTTCTGAAGCATCTCCAGTGATAATCAGCTTTGGTGTCCATGTCTCCATCATGGCTGAGCCTTTTCCACTTTATCAATGACCGTCTCCAAATATGAGAGTGAAACTGGAAGCTTAAAGATGAAGCTAATAAGACTTGTTGAACATCTGAGAAGTTCTTGTTGCTGAGTGCTGAAAGCTTCAGGATGACCTGTAACAGAGGTGGAGAAAAATCCACCAATCAGAGCAGTTGTTACTGTTGGACTCTGAGTAAAAACCTTCATCTGGTCTGATTTGACATGCTGTTGCTTTTCTTCATGTTTTGGCCCAGAGATCATGGAGCAATGAAGGCTGAAGACTGAGAGATGTCGGTTCCAGTCCCATAAGGACTTTGCTTCCTGGTCAGTGCTGTTCTGTCTGCTGCAGCCAGAGGGCGCTGCTCTGCACAGGTTAGTTTCTTAGTAAAACTTAAAGTGCCTGTGACATCAAATTTGTTCGATAAATCCAATTACATGTATGCAAAGGAAACATTGATAAAATATTTGTAAATTTATGAACAGTTGAGATATATGGTCATAAATTTCACTAAAAAGGCATTTCCAGACTACTCCTTAGCGCTCTTTTATGATGTCAGAAGGGAACCCGGCACGTAAACTGACTGCTGCTACAATGGCAGCAACACAGACAGCAGCAAAGAATCTGATATTTCTTTAGATATATTTCAGTTACTATCAGAGAGAGACGCAGCAGAGTCATAAGAAAGTCCGTGTTCATCAGATGGCAGAGCACCAGTGCTGCGGCATGCGGACGGCTGATGGAGGCAATCTTACCTGCTGAGTCTTGATCTTTTTAGCAACAGGAAGCATCAACCTTTTCTTTGGCAATCTTTTCGCAGCATGGCTATGGCATCTGCTTTTAACGTTCTCCTTCGTCTGTCAGATATCTGACCTCTGACATAATTTTTCTGGTGATTCAGAGTCCTCCAATCACAACTGGCTGTGCCTTTGGTACTTTTTTGTCCCTCCTCAGTTTTTCAGCTATGATCCAGGCAGCTCTGATCCTCTTAGCTTCAGGAAATTAGTGCAGACTAATGGCTGCTGTCGTAGTATTGCTGCAACCAGCAGCAATGCACCGCTACACCACGTTAACGCTGTTTTTAACGCAACTTGGCTCCTAACTGAACAGTTTATCATTGACGTTCACACAGTGACTGACCAGAGGGTAAGACATCCGGCAAATGTCGCCGGGAGCGTGACTCGAACCCGGGATGGCCACATCAAGGACTAAAGCCTCCGCTTATGGCTTGCTATATGGATTTTGTGGTTGCTGTGCTACAGTTGAAACAGAAATGGCAAAGTTGACTAATTTAGGTAGTCACTAGCATGAAGGTCCATGGATTCACTGAAGCATATTCTGGTGTTCAGATGAATGAGTCTCATCAACATAATCAGATTTTTCACCTGTCAGAGGAAATATTCTTCCTACTTTATTAGTGGACATGTCCAGTAATGAGAGGAGGGACAGCGCTGTGGACAGGGACATGCAGGAGGACATGAAGTGGAGGACTGGATAGTTGCTCTTCATGAAAATGATCCTATAGGTCCAGTTCATCTCCTGTCTGATGTTTTTAAATTCTTCTGAGTTTCTGCCAAATCAATGAAAAAACTGTAATCAGTTTAAAATCTGCTTCACTGACAGTTTGACTTTTTCTATCTGTACAAACAGATGCTTGATTTGACCATTTAAATAGTGACAGTGATGGTGGAGAAGATCCTCCAGGGTGAGCTCTGGGAAGTCAACGTTAACTGTAGGTTACAACATGGAAATCACAATTCCTAAATTCCTGAATATTTGAAGCTTCTCCGTCTTATTCTGACTGCGTTCAGATGATCTTTGAGTTCCTTCCAGCAGACATCTGATCTTTCCAACATGATTCATGTCTGATTCCAGCAGAGCAACAACACAGAGGATGGTTCAAAGAAGAACTGAACCAGATTCAAACATGAAGAATTGATGGCTGCAGTTAGTTGGTTTGGACAGCAGGTGGCGCTGCTGCAGGACACAGAGGGAGAGGAGCAGCTTCCTGCAGGGACACATGAAGAGAAACATGAAGCTTAGCAGTGAGACATGAAGCTTTAACATTTCCTGAACTCCTCAGTTCCACTTTACCTCAGATTTCCCCTGAAGCAGCTTTAAGGTGGAAAACTGCTGCAGCTGGAGAAGATTCAGGAAAACCAACATGTTGCTTTGCTTTCTGTCCCAGAAGATGCAAAGTAGGGTTGGCAGCATGAAGGTGGATGTTTACCTTCAAGAAAAAGGAGAGAAAGAAAAAGTGACAGCAGTCACCTCCACATGTGCAGTTTCCTTCCTGAACATCTCCAACCAACACGTTTCCTCAGCTGTGCTGTTAGGATGTTGCTCTGAAACATCTCAGTAGGACAGGTCACTTGGAGACACTTTGTACAAGAGATCTCCTGAAATCAGACTCAACTAAACCTGCTGAGTCACAAAATATCCACAAAAGTACTTCATGCAATAATATTCTGGCCACGCCCATTTTTCAGCATCTATAAAACTAGGTAAAACACCACTTGTTTTTTTTTCTTAATATTTCACAAGAGGAGGCTTTATTGTTCACAAAACAATTCTCCAAATGAGTTTTGTTTTTGTTTTACCACAACTTAAACACAGATGACATGTTAAGGTCCCTCAGACATTGCTGACTCTGTAAACAAAATGATACTAAAAGCACCTTTCTCTTTGCAGCGCCCCCACATGTTTCATATCATTACAAACTAGAGAACTTCACCTTTCTAACAAAGCAGAACTAATCTTTCTAGCACCTTCTCCAGTAATATAATTTGTGTGCACATTACAGTCTGCTGGTTGCTGTCCGCCAGCTGCTAGCTTGCTCACTACTCCGTTAGCTTCCAAGTGCTATTCACAATTGTTCATTTTGATCATACACAGGCTAAATGTCAAAACCAAGGCCTATGTCATATGCAAAAGGACTCCTACAATGGAAATCAGCACTTTTGTTTGACCAGATTCCCTTTTATGAGGTGAACACATTTGGAAAGGTTTTGGTAATTCTTTCATTGCCCTCTAAAACATTTGTGGAACAAATATGCTTCAGCTTATTCAGTCCAAATTTGCTGCAGTTATAGTGAAGATGTTGATGAATTCAACCTGGGGGCCCCACACAGTGCACAGAGAGAGACAACAGGTAAGGAAACCGAACCTCAAAGTTTGGTTTGAAATAGCCAGCGTGCTTACTAGTAGGGCCGTGTAACCCGCCAGGGAGAGGATTCAGAGTCTGGAGGTGGACAGGGTTCGTGCCGCAGCCAGGAGCTCCGGAGGGTCCAAGGATTGCCAGCTGGGATGTAAGTTAGCTGTAATTAAACCTTTACTTAAGAAACCTTCGCTTGATCGAGATGACTTGAAAAATTAGAGACCTATATCCAATCTTCCATTCTTATCTAAAATTCTTGAGAAAATAGTTGCTAATCAAATGTGTGAGCATTTACACAGCAATGACGTGTTTGAAGAGTTTCAGTCAGGTTTCAGAGCTCATCATAGCACTGAAACAGCTCTGCTGAAAGTCACTAATGATATTCTTATGGCCTCAGATAATGGACTTGTGTCTGTACTGGTTCTGTTAGATCTCAGTGCTGCGTTTGATACAGTCGACCATAATATTCTCTTAAAAAGGCTGGAATATGCTGTAGGGATCAGAGGAACAGTGCTAGGCTGGTTTAAATCTTATCTGTCTGACAGATTCCAGTTTGTTCATGTAAATGATAAATCATATTTAAACTCCAGGGTTAATTGTGGAGTACCACAGGGTTCAGTACTTGGGCCAATTCTCTTTACTATATATATGCTTCCAATAGGTCAAATTATCAGGCAGCATAGGATAAATTTTCACTGTTATGCTGATGATACTCAGCTTTACTTATCAATAAATCCTGATGAGCCCAACCAGTTAGATAGACTACAAGCATGTCTTGAAGATATAAAAACTTGGATGACTTTAAATGTTTTGCTTCTAAATTCAGACAAGACAGAAGTTGTCGCCTTTGGACCGGAGTCTTTAAAAAAGAAACTGCTTAGTCAATCACTTAACCTGGATGGCATTAAATTGACCTCCGGTAATGAAGTAAAAAACCTTGGTGTTATTTTTGACCAGGACATGTCATTTAAATCCCATATTAAACAGGTTTCTAGGATTTCTTTCTTTCTTCTCCGGAACATTGCCAAAATTAGAAATATCTTGTCCAGGAGTGACGCTGAAAAACTAGTCCATGCATTTGTTACTTCAAGGCTGGACTATTGTAATTCTTTACTATCAGGATGTCCACAAAATGCAGTTAAAAGCCTTCAGCTTATTCAAAATGCTGCAGCAAGAGTTCTGATGAAAATTAAAAAGAGATCATATTTCTCCTATTTTAGCTTCCCTTCATTGGCTCCCTGTTAAATCCAGAATAGAATTTAAAATTCTCCTCCTCACATATAAATTAATGATCTAGCTCCATCATACATCAGAGATCTGATGGTTCCATATGTTCCTAACAGAGCACTTCGTTCTCAGACTGCAGGTTTACTGGTGGTTCCTAGAGTCTCTAGAAGTAGAATGGGAGGCAGATCCTTTAGTTATCAGGCTCCTCTCCTGTGGAACCAGCTCCCAGTTTTAGTCTGTGAGGCAGACACCCTGTCTACTTTTAAGTCTAGGCTTAAAACTTTCCTTTTTGATAAAGCTTATAGTTAGAGTGGCTGAGTTTATCACGGAGCCTTCCTCCCTCCCTGTTGGTTGGAGTAAGGGGGAGTCAGGTTTAGCCTAAACCGGCTCAGTTATGGTTGAGGTGCAAACACACCCTCCATTTCTGCTACCTGTATGACCCCTTCTCTTTTCCAATGGTTATAATCAGTCTGACAGAGAGAGGTATCCCAATCCTTGTGGTTTTTAGTATAACAATGAACATCAGTGGGACCCTTTGTGGGGTTCCTTGAGACGACATTGTTGTAAATAAGCGCCGTTTAACTAAATAATCTGAACTGAAACTATCTGTGTAGTTATGCTGCTATAGGCTTAGGCTGCTGGAGGACACAATGACCACTTTCACCCTCTTCGCTACATTCTCACACTACTCTCCAATTTGGCATTGTTTGCTGTTATTTCAGCTTTTAACTTTGTTCTCTCTTTTCTCTTCCTAGAAGCTACACCTGGCCTGACTCTGTGTCTACCTGTGACACCTTTCTGGAGAGGGGCATCGTCCGAGCTTCTGCTGGCAACAACTTAATGCTGACCCTCTACCGATGATCCACATAGCCCTGTCTTTCAGTGTTTAACCCTTTCTTTCTCTCTCCTAGACATGGAAATTGATTGAGCTTAACTGTAACAAACTCTATCGATGGTTTAAAATCAACGCCTGACAGAGTCGCTCCCAGAAGTCCAAGGTATCTGTGACGTATCTGTGACGTATCTGTGACGTGTTTGTTGAAGAGCGGGACCGCAGTCTCATGAAGTCTGGAGCTGACATCGTGACAAGGTCAGTTTTTTTTTCAGTTGATCTCATGAGAGGAAAGCAAAGCAAAAATGGTTGTGTCTCTACACATCCATGGTGAACATCCTGTAAATAATGGCACATTGTGGCTTCCTTTTCTTTCTTCTTCATGAGTTCATCATGTTGGTGAAGGTGAGATTTGGAGAAATACAGAAGTATGTCAAAGTGGCTGAGACTGAAGATGGTTATGACTTCAACACATTTCTTCAGAAAGGTTGGCATCAGTTTTCATGTCGTCCACAATGTTTGTGTGAATGGACTACTTGCTATAATACCTGTTGAATTGATCTGATAAATGTCTGATGCAGTTGTGTTTATGGTAGCTAATTATAATAGCCTGTGAAAAACATTACAGAAGTACTATTACAAGTTGACTTCAAATGTTGAAACATTTCTGGTAATATTTTTATTGTAAGTTTTTCCATTGCTGTTAATATAATGTTTTTATCAGTCATTGAGAAGCTAGATCTTCCACTTGAGACTGAGCTCCACTTGACAGATGAATCAGGGACAGAAGTCGATGCAGATGTTTGAGGATCTTTTGCGAGCAGGGAGCCTTACTGTTCGGGTGACAACTGAAAGGTCAACAGGTCAGGTACAGCCTTGTTGGGGAAAGACTAGATTAGAAATAAGTATTTGGAACTAATTCTTTTTTTTCCACTTTGTGTATAAATGTTTTCAACTGTTTCCAGTTGTGCTTCAACATGATTTATCATCTGCTTTGTTGGAGTCAACCATGTCAGACAACTCATCTGTGGCCATTTCTGGAGACTCCTTTCTAGCGTCCTCTGATTCATCTGATGCCGCAGTGATTGTTCACACAAACGGAGGGACCGTCCAAGATCTGAGAGGAACTGACAGGAAGCAGCTAAAGTGACGATGTGAACACCTCAACACACCTCATACACCTCAGCTGACAGGTAGATGAACTCCTTCACACATGAGAAGACCTAAAGCCAAGGTTTTTACAGATATCAGTTTATACTTTGAGACGCTGGAGAACACCATTGGTAAAATGTTTCATCTCCTACATGCATGTTGTCATGATTTGTTTCTGCATTTCTTAGAGACGTTGTCTTTCTTTTAGAGGTTCTTTTACATACAGTTTAAAGGTTCTTTCCTTTTATGTCCTGCTTCTCCAACATCTAGATGTGCTTTGAACATAGGACCTTGTCAACTCCTAACAGTTCTCTCTACACTCTGAGCAAACCATTATGCAGGACTAGATCTTCTCTCCAGGTCGTAGCACAGACAGGACTTTTTTTCAAAGATGATCAGTCTGAGGTTTCTGCAGAGCACAAAGTGAAACATCAGTAAATGTGGAGATGAACGGTTAAACTTAGACACACAGAACCAAACCTGAGGATCAGAACTGGACTCATGGTCTATGGCTGTCTGGAGAGAGACGGTGTCTGAGATACTTATCTTCCTGGACAGACGATCTTCATCTGAAACCAAACCAAAGTCTGAGAACTACAAATCCCAGGGCAGACTTTGACTCTGGTGATGTTTTGTGTCAGGAATGCTTAACATTAACACTCAATAAAAAGTTCTTCTAAACTGATATCTGTAAAAACTTTGACTTTAGGTTCTAACGTGTGTTAAAGAGTGTTTTTCTCCATCAGCTGAGGTGTAGAAGGTGTGTTGAGGCGTCCACACGTGTTTCAGGAAGTAAATATCCTGACCGTCTCTACCAGGATCAGTCTAATAAAGGCCCAAACATTAAAGTCACATGTTTGAATTATTCTCCAGAGCTCTTGGAAAGTCTAACAAGAAGAAATGGTGACTGACTGAAGTTTTTATCAAGGACATTATTTAAGTTTGTTCATATTAGTTCATATTAGTTGCTGCAGTTTTAAATTATATTTGGTTTTTATTCTTGGCCCCAAAAACCATGATAATTTCCTCTCATCCTGAGATGTTTTATTGTTTAAAGTTTATGATGGTATTTAGTTATGAAATATATCTTTTTATTATCTGATTTTAAATAAGTCCTAATTTTAGGGTCCTGGAAAGGAAGACCAGCTGTTAAACATCCACCAAGAAGAGCAGTTTTTATTGAGACAACCTATTTCAGAACTTATGTAAATATAATATATGTTAAAAAACAACCTTCACTTTCTTTGCTCAGCTTCATCTGATCTTGCATAATGTAGCTGCTGTTGCATCTTTGGCTTTCTGGTCGTCACGGTTTAAACCTTCCAGCAATTCATAAGAAATCTCATCTCTTCTGATCAGATGTCAGAATTTAACAATAAGTGAACAAAAGCTGTGAAAAAGGAACAACTCTGTATGGATCGGGACTAAAGGATGTCTTTTTAGTGGCAGTCTGCTTATGAAATAAATAACATGAATGAAAACACTGTCAAGTTCAACACTGTGAGTTAAATAATATTGTCAGACATAAAACGTGAATAAATCATAGTGTAAAAACGCTCAGCTGCTCTTGTTTGTGGTCGGCCATGTTTGTTTCCTCTTTGCCTTCTCAGAAAGCTGCTCAGCAGCTCTGATTCTGATCATTATTTTTAGCTGCTTGGTTGAATGCAAATGTTAAGAGACGTTTTATGTTCCATAGACATGTGGAGACTGACTATATGTGACGTATCGTGTTTGAGATGTTAATTTCTCTTTATGAATATTGATCCTGGTGTCATCAAAACTCTGATCAGTTGTTCATGCAGCTAATTATACATTATATTTACTTTAAGAGTTGGTTCCTTATTTGGCATCTAATGGAAAACGTCAGAATGATCCAGGTTAGTTAGAGAACAGAGAGAGTCACAAATACATGGAAGCTTTCAGAGCTTTGGATCCTCACAGTGAGACCTTCTTGGACTCAGGTAAAGTCAAACCATTCCTGGATTTAACAAAGACTCCAATAAATGAGGCAGAGTTTCCAGCTGCTCATCAGTTATTTTGAAGTCATAGAGCTGTCCAGGGTGCTGAAGCTCTGACTGTTGACCAGCTTCTTCCTACCTATGTCAGTGTTTTGGACTCCATGGTTGTTGTCTGCACTGCATTAAAACATGAGTTGACCTTCTGTGGATCCACAGCTAGATGAGAAAATCTCATTTTCTTCACTGAGGAACATTTATTCTGATCACAGATTAACTGTAGAAGAGGTCACCTTCTTACTGATTGTTGTTAACATACGGTGTTCAATTAATACAGTTGAAGGACCAACAATTACTGTCTTTTATTTTGATGACAGTTTAGAAACAGCAACTGTACTACTTGAACTGTAGTTGAACTTAATGTATTAAACGTCTAAATAAGAACGACAAATTAATTGTTGCAGGGACTTTAGTTTCAGTTTTGCTCAGACTTGTTGTAACTTGTGTTGGATCGGTCAACAAATTAAAGTAATATTAAGAAAACACAAACAATGATGATGTTGTTGGAAGTAAGGTTTGAAAATCATCTTGTTAAACAAAACAAAATAAGGAAGAGTCAGTGACAAAGAAGAAGGGAGGCAGGTGGATAAGATAGGAAGAAAAACCACCAGTCATTGTCAGGTATAATATTTGTACAAGACAGTTCCAGGCTGTCCTTACAGAAAACTACAACAGAAGAAGAAAGAAAATCAATCAATGAATGAATGTAATTTAAGGCAGATAGAGGTTAAAGGTTAGATGACAGACTTAGGTTTTCACTAAAGAACTTAACAGACTAAAAGCAGCTCTAAACAAAAATGTTTCAGTGAAGTTTTTCTACATTATTATAATAAAAACTACAACAGGAAGTAAACACAGCCCTGCATCTGTAGTGTCCAGTCCTGAGGTGTGAACTATTGCTTCTAATATCTCACCACCAGTAAGAAATGAGCACTGATAATGATATATAGTTATTAATTTAATAATACAACAAAATGAACTGCAGAGTGAATCAGGAAATAAGTTCAGACATATTTGATACTACAGGCATGCAGAAGCAAAGCACAATTTGAACATCTATGATGTATTAACTAACATCTTGCACGTTTTTCTTCACAAATTGTAAAGGCAAACATATCAGAATGTTAAAATATCATTTGAAGGTTTATACCATGTCTATCAAATATTCCAAATAATTTAGCTCACTAAATTAGGCTTCTTTATCACGACGTTTCTGTACTTCATATGTTGTAGCTAGCGGTTAGTTCGCTAAGCTCTGTCTTTTCTTAGCTTGATAGCTGTGGATATTTTCTTCATGGAGGAACTTACACCCCTTGTCCAGTTTATTTGTTCATGAATTCACCACTGCGATTGTCTCCGCATCAGCGAATGAAAAGGCTGGCAAATTCAGCAACTTTGTTGAGAAAATAAGAGCCATTTTTCCTTATTATGTCTGAGACCCGCAAAAACAGGAAGTGATCCAGCACCAGTAGACGCTACTTCCGGTTGTCGTGAAGAACGTCTTGATAATTTAACATTTCATAAATATTTGACTAACTTTCAAGTGAAAACTCTGTAGAGCTGCTTCTAATTCACACTTACTGAGAAAACATTGATTTCATGCTAAAGGAGGAAGAGGAGTTAGGAAATAAAAGTAGAAGCAGCAACAGATCAACAATGGCTTCATCAGCCAATCAGGAGCTAGAAACCAGCTAGCTGCTCAGTTAGACCCTCTGGTGGACACAGTGTGTAACTACAAGCAAAGTAAAGTTAAATAGGTAATATCTAGTTAGCATTTCCTGTTAGTTATTTCACAATAAATCACCGGTAACTGGATTTATCTGTATTATATATATTTATATATTTACATTGGAAATTACATTTGTTGTATCAGAGAGAGTTAAAAAGATTGAATGACCTAATGACAAAAGATCTTCTCAGCTGCTCCATTCTTGAGTACAGCGAGCAGAAACTCCAACTATTGCTGCAGCTACTCTTCTGACCAGCCAGAAGACTGAGAAGAGGGTTTCTGTTGTTGTCTATTATTGCTCTGAGAGTAAATTAGAACCAGAGATAATCACTACATATCAGCTGCTGTGTTAAACTCTGTATTAACAGGATGTGTTTATGTTCAGACTGAATTAAACCCTGCAGTGAATCTTATTCATGTTTAACAACATTAATTTAAGCTAATTTTATCTGACTTCATAAAAGTTTAAATTACAACAAAGAAAGAAAAACAATCCATCCTGTTGAACAATAAATATGATGAATATCTGTAGTTACAACACATCACCACCAGAGGGAAGTGACTAGTTATAATGAAACAAAAATGTTAAACTTTATATTTTTCATTAAATACTTTCTGATTACATCTATTGATATAACCCTGTAAATAACAATCTACATATTTTATACATGTATGTTATTAGAGATGGAGATTCATTAATAATCATAGAGACAGATATAGAGATAGACATAATAATAATTTATACTACTTTTGATAAAAACTCAATAAAAAAATCCTTTTAAATTTACTTCAGTAAAAATCATCAATCATCAAATCATCAGTCATCTTCAGTAAAAAACATTCAACTAAATACATAAAAGAAAAAAGGGAATCAGAGCTTAACGTGACAATTACAGATCAAGATTGGGAGGATATGTGGAGGAAACATCAGACAACCACCAGTTCACGGATATGGAGGAAGTTTGCCTGGAAAAATCTGATAGGATTTTTTATTACACCTAAAGTCAAGAACAGATATAAGGACACAGACACGACGTGTTGGAGGAATCGTGGAACAATGGATGCAGACCATTCACATATATGTTGGAATTGTCCTAAAATGTATAATTTTGGATAAATGTACCTGGAACGGTAATGAAGATATTGGGATATGATATCCCTATGAGTAGCATGTTACTATATCTCTGTAATTTGAACAATATTAAAGAAAAGTTAAGAGTAAAGGACAGGTATTTGATCAAGATAATGTTAATAGCAGACAAGAAAGATGTTACGAGGAAATGAGGAAAGGTGGATCCTCCTTGTCACGAACAATGGAGAGAAATAATAGAAGAAATCTATACAATGGAAAAATGGACACATCGCCTAAGATTACAACAAACACAAATGGAAGAAAAGTGGATGAAATGGATATTATTTAAAACTAAAGACAGCGACCAAGGATGGAAAAGAACTTGACAAACAGGATAGACAAGAAGATTATTAGAAGAATAGCTCCCAAGCAAAAGCTTTTTGGTTTTGTTTTGTGTAACGTTGAATCTGAATTGTTCATATTTGTTCTGTATGGAAGCAGTTTTGGAAAATGGCAATAAAAAGTTAAATGATAAAATAAAAAAACTTAAGTTTCACTAAATACTTTCTGATTACATCTATATTGATATAACCCTGCAAATAACAATCTACATATTTTATTCATGTATCTTATTAGAGATGGACATTCATTAATAATCATAGAGACCACATGGTAAGCAGTACAACAGGTGCATAGACATAATAATAATTTAAACTACTTTGGATTAAAACTAAATTTAAAAAAATCCTTTTAAATTTACTTCAGTCAAAATCATCCCAGAAAGATTAAACATTATTAATTCTGATAATTAAGACCTGAAAAAAACTACAAACATTATTATTATTATTATATAGTGATAAAGAAATGCTGCAATCAGGGCATTAGGCAGGGCAGAAAATTCTAACTTATAAAAATAATAAAAATTTTCATTAAAGTGTAAATATTACACAACTGCACTAAACAAAAATTAAGATTTTAATCATTTTGTCCTAAACTCGGTCTTGATACCGCCCTCCTGTGGTCGCAGACTGTAATTACACACTACAATCCTTTACATTAGTTTAATAATGAATTTGATTGATGATCAAAATATGATTGACTGTAAACTGAAAGACAGATGCTGCTGTTCAACATCAGCTTGTAGATCTGCAGCTGCTGATGATCAGAGTTTGTGTTTAAAACAGGAAGCAGAAGTGAAGATCAGCTTCAGAGCTAAAAACCTCCTCCAAGGTGTCTCAACCTGCTGCTGGAGTCTGTTAGCATCGGTAGCTCCTCTCTGAGTCTCTGTGGAGCTGCTTCTAATTCACTTTAACAGAGAAAATGATGATTTTATAGTTTTCTTTAAGTTGAAACTGTTTTCTCCCTGAAATATTAGACTTTTAGTCAGAAAACGATGAATTAAGTTCTTTGCTGAGGAGACTTTATGACAATACACTGAATTATAAAGCTAGCTGCCATATTTATATGAACAGGATGTTTCTGATGAGACTAAATTAAACCCTGCAGGGAATCTTATTTATGTTTAACATCAGTAATTTAAGCTGATTTAATGCAAGTGATAAAAGTTTAAATTACAACAAAGAAAGATAAACAAAACATCTGACTGAACAATTAACTGATTAAATAATTAATATGAACAATAGTGATTACAATATCTCACCACCAGTGGGAAATAAGTATTAGTTATTATTATTATTGATAATAAAACATAGTTATCATAAATTGTTTCCTTTGTACCCATTAGTTTTCACCTCAATCAGCTAAAAATAAAATATAACAAAATCAGACATAATGTCCTTCTGATAGAAACTGCTGTAAAAACAATAAATAAAACTAAATGGACTGAATGAATTATCCTAAAAATAATAATCTACATATTTCAGACTCATATTTACAGTGAAGTTGATTAGAGACAGACCACAAGGTGTCAAACAACTGAATAGAAATAGAAAAATTATTGATCATTCTTCAGTTTCAAAGTTGTGAAATATTTTATTTTAAATTGAATCAAGTTTGTTTAAAATAAAACAATAATGACAAAAGAATCTGAGTCTAATTAAGAGATCATAAATTCCTGAAAATATTATATTGTCACAGAGTCGCCTCAGCAAAGAGTTTTATTGGCTGATTTCTGACTAAAAGTAAAATGTTTCAGGGAGAAAACAGCTTTCAAATCAAAGATCCTTTTATTCCACAAATAACGGAGGAAATTATTAACTTGTTTTTATTGCCTTAATGTGAAAGGACAGACCGGAAGTGAATGATATGTAAATTCTTCACCTTGATTAATTAGCTGCAGTTACCGTCTGTGTCCAGTAGAGGGAAATAATAACCGTCCTGCTCTGATAAAGAGTTTTAGTTTGCGGCTCCGCAGCTAAAACATCAACATTATTCTGACTGTTTCCATGATAATTGAACATTTCATAAATATTCTCCTAACTTTAAAGTAGAAGCTCAGCATCTTAGCGTTTAAAGCAGAGTTGTAGAGCTTAGTTTCATCTGTCTGTTGGAGCTGAACCTCTGCTTTGAGTTTAGGAGCCACAGCTCCTCTGAAGCTGCTGCTGCAGTCTGTTAGCATCGGTAGCTCCGCTCTGAGTCTCTGTGGAGCTGTTTTCAACTCTGTGGAGCTGCTTCTAATTCACAATTACTGAGAAAACATTGAAGAAGCCCAGGAGAAGAATCTGTGTTCATTTATCTGACTGGGAACCAGTTAACTCGCTGATCTGAAGCTGGAAACCA